>NW_010206486.1:22102-70693 GCF_000695765.1 Mesitornis unicolor | reverse complement strand
TATATATATATATATATATATTTATATATATGACTCAATGGTAGGTAATGATGAGTAAAAAGAGGTATCTAGAGTTGCACAAAGGGCTGGTCTCTGACTTCAAGGATGAAGCTTGGACCTGGGCTTTTTGTTCAGGAATTGAAGAACAAGAACTCTCCCTGTTTTTCTTCTACAGTTCTTTCAGCTATTCCTTCCCAAAGTCAGATGATTTGACATTCCAGTTTTAGCTCATATCTGAATGAGCTGAAGCTATATTAGTTTCTTAATTACTTTAAGTAGCTGTGTGTGGCAGATGTCCCCACCCTACTAAAGACCTGAGAAAGACCCAACACAAAACAGTGCTAAAGTTTCTGACCCTGGTGGCACCAGGACTGCCTCCCCCCTCACAGCTCATGTCTGGACCACACAGTGGGGGTCAAAGGCAGGAAAGTTGGGGTCCTCAGCCAGTAGGGAGTGACACGACCATGGATTGACCACAGATCAGATTCGACCAGGGTATAAATGGGGCCCCGTCGGAGGACTCATTTGAGTCGGTCCTCCTCGGAGCAGCGGGTCTGCAGTCGGGGACTCTCCCCTTGAGTTGGGACGCCACTTAAGGTAACTTCTCGAGATTGAGAGCCCTCCCTTTCTGGTGAGTGAGTGAGTGCACATTTTGGATCATTTGGCCAAATCTTAAGAATTCTTAACTCAGCCGTGTCTGGTAATATTCCCAACCAGCATATCGAACCTGTATTTGTTAAATGTCCGTGGGATGTTGTCTTGGTGAATGAAGTTTTGTGTGCTTCATTTCAGTTGCAGATTAAAGCTTGTTTGAGTTCATTATTTGTGTGCGTGTAGCCATTTTAATGCGACTCCGTGACACTATGCTCCAACATGGCAATTGTTATGGAACTAGAAATATGTGGAGGTTGAAAGTTGTCTGGTTTATTCTGACACATTTTCAGGTACAAAAATTTTGTGGAGCACAGCTAATCTAAAAGGGCCTGGAAAAACCCCAAACACTAGAATTAGGAAAATAATGTTCTGAGAATCTGTTTGTTTTCAGCCACTGTTTCCAAAATGGACACATTTATTTCTGGGGCAAGTCTATACTAGAGAAGTGCTATTCAAAGCAGGATAATAACCTAATGAAGTAACCAACTTGCTAGAGGAGCATAGAGACAGATTTTTAGTGGCTGCTTGTTGTTATCTTTATCCCTACTGTTGTGCTAATGGTCAGGGTAATACATTGCAGACTTCAGAAGTCAGCAGGGCTGAAACACTGTGCCAGTGGTTCCCTCAGAGTTGCAATTGGCACATTTAACCTCCAGCTGCAGCATTTCCCATGCTTCTTGGTTGCCTGCTGCATTAATTTTCAGCATTCTTTTGACAAGTAGTTTATTTAGTGTGGAGTCACAATGTTAAAGATAAGAAGTCAGTTCACTATCTTCAGCTCCCTGAGAAGTCAGCAGGGCTGAAACACTGTGCCAGTGGTTCCCTCAGAGTTGCAATTGGCACATTTAACCTCCAGCTGCAGCATTTCCCATGCTTCTTGGTTGCCTGCTGCATTAATTTTCAGCATTCTTTTGACAAGTAGTTTATTTAGTGTGGAGTCACAATGTTAAAGATAAGAAGTCAGTTCACTATCTTCAGCTCCCTGAGTGAAGGCCAAGAGGGACAAAATATGATCTAGCATCTGAGAAAGAGTACACATTTTCTGAGGAACTGTATTTTTGTTGTTTAATTTTGGGAAAGACTAAATGGAAGATCCAAGGGTCAGACATACCAGAGTTAGCAGTCCTGCTTAAACACAGAAAGCAAAACAAGCAAGAAAAAAATATTTTATCTTTCTTGTCTCTTCTCTGTTCTCAGTGTTCTTCATCCCAGAATGTGTTCATCACAGATAAAGTTATGCAGACTTATGGCTGGAGGCAATACTTTCAGCATGGATGCTACTCACTGATTTTCGCTCCAGACCTGTCTGAAATCAGGATTAGCACATCAGTATATCAAGAGAGTGAATGGTGCAACCTGTTGCAAGAGCATTTACAAGTTATCCTGTGACCAGTGAGTCTGGAAGGTTTTGGAGGTAGGTACAACTCAATCTCAGCTGGCTTTCTTGAATCCAGAGTCTTGTTAGATTGACCACATGTGTGATTAGAAGCCAATATAAAAATCAAGCTCAACCGTTGATGGAAATCTGGTTTTCAGACATGTGATTGATAGGCTATTAGTGTTTTAAATTCGTGTATGCAAGTGTTTGTGGCAGAAATTCTGAGCAGACTGATCCTAGAAACACAAACTTTGGCATGTGACTTTATCATCAGGAATAACAAAATTATATTTTCCTGTGCATTGCTAGAGTTCCTATAAATGTTGACTATGTTAGATGCTCATAGTTTTGCCGTTCTGTGCATGTACGTGGTATATACCCATGCACACCTGTGGTGTGAGTACACATGTATGAATGCATACTTTACATGTAAATTCCAAGCACTCAAGGGAATTTCTTGGCTATGAACCATTTACCCAACTCCAAGAAGCAGAAAGCAGAGCGCAGTGAGCAAAGACTGGAACTGCACAAATGTGAGTTGCAGTGAAACTTGCACAAAGCGTCTGCAGTTCAGTCTGCCAGGATTTGCACAAACTGAGCTTGAGCCAAGGCACACCAGGCCTCTCGTGAATACAGCACAGACCTGGACTTTGGACTGTAAAACTGCTAAGCCATTCTTGATGACTTATATTATATTCCTGTCAGTTATTAAATGTTTCCAGACTGGATGAGTGCAAGGTAGTCTGTGCCGCCTCGCGCTCTCCAGCGCACCATAGCAGAGTGTGCAGCTGAGCAGCTCCTCAGTGAGGTCTGTAAACATATCCAGCCCTGGGGCTGACAATTTGGTAATAATGCTTGTATCTAGGCAGTCTTTTGCCCCGCCCCCCCCCCTTTTTTTCTTTTTCTTATACTTGCTGTCTTCTATACTTACTGAAATATGGGTCTAAAGTTGAAAAATATGAGGATGTTCATGACATTTAATCATTTCCTCTGTGTGTACCTTATTGTTACGGCATGCAATGAGCATTTACCATTGGATTGAATTAGCCATCTCAACATCTACTGAGATCATCTTCTCTTTCAAACTTTATTTCTAAAATAAGTAACCATATTTTGGTCAGTCTTTTTAGAGGTTTTTGTTTAATGTATGAGACATTCAATTGGGCAAAGGGGAACTTATAAAGAAATTTTACACTATTACCATCTGTATGCAGCTATAATTACAGCTCGGTATATAGACTGTGGCAGACTATGATCCTCTTTCCAGTAATTTATCTTCTCTGATAGCAAAATGACTCCTGAAGATGGTCAGGAACTGTTTTCATAGATATCTTTAGTACAGATGTTTTCAGATCTCATTATCTTTGTTGAGTGGAAAGTTAAGGCTGAAAGAACCCTTTCAGTCTTAGAAAGATTGCTCTCTAATAATTTTATTATTTCCATGTGTACATGTGCTGACTATAGTTACTTGCTAGTGTGCTGGAGTTGACACAGAAGTATGCAATACATTCTGTACTGGAAAGACAATATGCTGTTTTGTTTCCTGCAAGGACAAATGGTAGATGGGGATGGTAAACCTGCAGTATGTAGTCCAGCCGCTGCTGTAACAGTCTCAATAGTGAATGAGCAGCTTGCTGAGACCTGAAAGAATAAATATCCGAAAAGGAAACTGTGTTAAACTCTGTATTTTCTCTATGCTTATGCACTCTAAATGACAATAATAAAAATAAGCCTTTTTGACAATACTGGTTACATATAGTTCAAATAGGCAAGTAAGGTTTAATGGGAAACTTGTAGTGGTTTGGTGATATATTCAGTGGGTAACTTTTAAAAATTGTCTACAATTTAAGAAATCTATACAGAATCTACTTTAAAAGTTAAAGAATCATCCCTTAGGAACATGAGTAATCATCTCTGAACACCCCAGGATATTTGACTCATTCAGTATATCTATAGTACATGGTTCATAATTTTCAGTTACATAAAAATAAGTGAATATATCAATATAGTGTAGAAGATTTTATTAGTTCAGATTTCTTACTTATTTTTGAGATCATATTGCAGAGTAGGGATGCAATTCAAACACAAACTGGTGAAATTTCACATTTAGTGTAATTCACTTTAGATTGTTCTGTGTTTACTGAACAACAGCTCGATCTTTCCATTTGATCCTCTCCTGTAGAATTCTTCTCTCCGTCTACTTTGCGACCTGTTCCTATCACTTATTTTCTCTGTTCACTTTAACTTGGAGATACTAAGTATTTGCTGAGTAGTTTCAATGCACCACTCCACTCCTGTTTTAAATCTTCACTCTTGAGGGCTGCAGTTGTGTTCTGAACTCTCTTTCATGTTAAAATTTGATTTGTGTCATTGCTTTTACACCACTGTTGCTAACTAGTGCAGAAACATCAGTGTGTGGGATTATTCTAAACAATCCCTCTGTATTTTGTTCATGAAACAGTAGTCATAAATCATGTGTTTTAATTCCACTAGAATGAGATGTAGGTCACTAGATCCATGCATTCTCCATCCAAAACTGAGAGAAGTCAGTGGAAATGTTGGCTCTGTAGAAATCTGGAAAAAATCCCCAGGGGTAAATGTCCTGGAAAAAGAACTCTAAACAAAATCCTCATACCTTTTTCATAATTTTAGGTTTGTTTTAATTTTAAAAATACAAAAATCAGCATGCTCTTAATCTATATCACAAAGCTGTCAAACAGTAAGGATGAAATTCAGATAATCTAGATGTTTATAATAGTTTTGGTGCTGACATGACCAGACCCAGGACTTCTCTTTGGAAATATAATCCTGTTAGCTCTTCAAGATATTCTGCTCTAAATTCTTTGATGTCATTAGGACTTTATCCTAGTGATTACCTCTGTATTAACAATGAAAAATGTCCATGATTCCAGCTATCCCTGCATCTTTTAAACATGTGAGAAACTTTTTAAGAGCAATTGTTTATATATGGCAGCCTCTGGCACGAGAAGTGTTATGAAAGGTTTTATTTGATATTTGGCTAATATCTTGATCTGAGATTTTTATTTTTTTTTAGTTAAGCGTGAGTAGCCTTCCTGATTTCTCATTGCCAGAGAACTATGTGTGTTCTGCATATGTTTAATTGCTTACTAAAGTCATTGTTAGGTGGCACATTTGTATTGCAGTGTTAATCCCATATTAGTTTAAAAGCATTTATTCAAAATACGGCATTTCTAAACTTTAAAGTCATTATCTTTTCCTTTATTGCTCCAGAAATAAATAGTTATGAAAATTATCTGAGACAGTAAAATTTTGCCATTTTCTGTTTAATGCTTAGGTGTACAGAAATTTTCTCTTGCTAGACAGTTAATTTGTTTTTTATCCCTTTTACATGTTGAATAGGAACCACTAGAAAGATAAATGGATCAATAACAGATTAACCAAAATCCTGACAATGCAGTTAGAGAAAAAAAAAGTCTTTCTGTCAGTAGCTGACATAATGACAGCTCACAAATTACAAATAAAGACACTAACACTCTGAAACTCTCAGCCTACTAGTGAAAAAAATAATTCCAGCAGTTTCAACAGGATTAAACTGCTCCCCCCACCACCCCCAAAAAGCCCAAACCCAAACAAACCTAAAAGGAATATTTCCCAGTGAAACATTTAGAAAGTGGTGAGATTCAACTGAAACAGATGACAGGGGTGGAAGCTCTTGGATTGATTTTTCCTGGGTTACAGCATGCTTGAGGAAAAGCCTAGCTTCCATTTACCAGATTTGCTTTTTCTCAGCAAACTTTGCTCAGTAGAATTTCATGGCTTTGCTGAACTAAAGTAGTATGGAAAGGAGCAAATTCTTGCAACTTCATTAACGAAGTTTTAATAATATTTCAGGTAGGACTGGTCATTCAGCTTGTTTTGTTTTGTTTTGTTTCTTTGCGATGTAGGTCAGATAAATGACCAGTCTAGCCCAGCCTGCGCCTGAAGCAATAGGTAATGCTATTTTGGGAAAGCAAATCAGCTGGATGACTTTCTGCTGTGCTATCTATTTCTGCTTTGCTCCCCACCTACCCCTAGCTGTGATGATCTTATCAGAGATATTGGTGGATGATATGGTGGAGATGAAGCAGTAGAAATGACAGATGTAGCTGTCTAGTGTTCATTCAAAAATCTTCCTGCTTTGTGGTGGAAAAAAATGCTTTTTAAAAATAAAGTGATGCAAAACAGTCTTTCAAATCAATCTCTATTACCTCTCATTTATACACTTCTCTTTTTTAGCTGAACATGCTACTCTGACTTTATGGCAAAAAAATAGCCCTTTTGGTTAATCTTTGCACAAAATGTTCCTTTAAATCAACTTGGTCAAAAGCAATGTAAGAAGAGAAGTACAACATTTAGATAGTTCAGATTCATGCAAAAAGAAAAAAAAATATTCTGTGCCAAACTTTCAAGGTTTTCAAGTTTGTGCCAGGAAAGTTCTGGAAAACTGGATTGTTGCCTTTGGTCACAACCCAAATCCTCCTTGACAGGCTGAGCAGTACAGCTTCAGAGTTGTACTGGGATCCTGTCCAGATTCACTGATAGGGATGAGAAGGCTTCCCTCTAGATAGGCTACGGTGACATAGCTGGAGAAGCTGTCTGCTCTTGTCAGAAGACTGTCCACTGAATGGAGCACTGGAACAGTCTTTGGCCGAGAGAGAGAGAGGAGGGCCCTATGGCCACATCGTTAGAGCATTGCATCTGCTTTAGTTTCTAAAGATGTTTGGAGATCATGTCCCTGCTGCAAATCAGTGGCAGGTTTTCAGGACTTCACAGACTTGTGCCCTAACTAGTTCCAATAAAAAAACCAAAACCACCCCACAAACCAACCCCAAACAAACACTCCACAGTAGGATATTTAATTTTGTTCTGCTAATGTAAAAGTAGATGTTATGTGCTATTTCTAATGCTTTAATAACATTAAATAAGCATATCTCTGTTGAGATAGTGAAGTGTATCCAAATGTTATTACTTAGGTGTTACTGAAATTAGGAGGTACTGCTATCTCTTGGTTAGCAAACAAGCATAATTTCTTCAGAGTGTGTTTTCAGACAACACATTTGGATCCTTATGCAGAAATAAGTATCTACTAATGCCTAAAGTGTGTATTAATAACTTTTGGTAAAGTGGTAACAAGTCTTGGCTAACAATTTTTTTAATGCGTCAGTTACCTGCTTCAATTACATTTTCTTTTCTAATGCTGATTAGGTACTGAACAGGAATCCAGGATTTGTCCTCTCACTTTCTCAGTGCTGAGTAGAAATGAAGTGTATTCCTCTCTCAGGGTCTCTGTGGGGTTGATGGAAGAATTGGCAGTAGAATATTGCCTGTCCATCTGTTGCTTGTGTTTCCATGTTTTCATAAAAGATTACACTCTGAATTGTATAAAAAATTTAAGCGCTTGTGTTTCCATGTTTTCATAAAAGATTACTCTCTGAATTGTATAAAAAATTTAAATCCATGTTTCAAGTGTTGTCCACTGGGCCCTAAATATGTCTCAAGTCCCAGTAATGTGAGTTTGAGTGGAGGAAACCATGTCATTCTCTCCTGTGCTTATCTTGTGCATACTTAGTAATATGATATCTGGTTGAAACCTGAAACTCGCAGGTGGTATTGATTTATCTGATTTGATAAAATTTTTAGCAAACTCGGCTTCCTGGAAGATATTCTGGAGCAGCTTTTTGAAGAAAAAAAAAAGGCAGCAGATATGTTTCAACTTCAGGTCCTGTTCTAGCATCTTCAACAGGGAACCTGAGGGGAGTTAAACAGTAATGTTCACAACCATCAGGCAGCACACTTTCTCATCGATCCTGGTGAAGAGAGAAAGGGCTGTTCTTTTAGTGCTATATAAATATTTTTAATGGGATGAGGTTTTATACATCGAAGTTTCATTTACCAGTAATATGCTGATACATATTAGGAAACAAAAATTCCTTAAAACTATTCTTAAAGACTCCAGTCTTAGAACTTGTTTGTTTAAATGTGTATCTTTTCAATGACTTTGAGCTTGTGCATCCTTCAAGTTTTGTCATAAGCAGGACCTGTAACTGATGACTAGTTTTCTTCTCACACAAAGTTCAGACTGGTCTAATTCGGTAGAAACAGGGTCATGTGTCTTTGAACTTGTTGACAAGTTTCCCGAGAGGTGATTTGCAAGCGTGGCAAAATGGTGTAGCAATTTCAGAAAGTGTTTATTATACAGAATAAAGAAACAAACAATTTTAGAAGTTAGAGCCCCTTTCCATTACTGTTTGTGTTGTTTTTACGTAGGCTGATAATATATATATATTTTTAATTAGTTCAACTAGTTTTTTGTGTACTGCATGGAAATAATAGGAAACACTAATTGTAGAGGAAATAATCTGCCTGGCTTTTCAGGCAGTGCTATTTATCTGTGTCTCATTACACATCACTAGCAGAGGTTTGCACACCGAACAAGATGCTGATTACCTTTATGCTCTCTTACACAAGACAGTTGGATCTGTACTTAAATGTATGTGCACTGCATCCTCATGATATCTGTGACTGTACTTAGCATAAATTGTTGTCACTTTTCTGTAAGACTGTCTTGTTTCTGAATGCTGAAGTAGTAAAAGAAAGATCATTTTCCTCCTAAAGTAAATGTTTTCATTTAATTGCTGGGCCAAACGTAAGGATAAGGGTATCTCTTCTGTCATCTGCTCTAAGCCCGCGTCTAATTGCATTGAGATCCAAGCTCCGGGGCTCTTAAGTATACTGGTAACATGGACATACAGGGAACCTTCATGTTATCCACTTAGGCAGCCTGCAGCTGTGCTGAAGGCCCATCGTATTGGAGAATCAGCTGTATCTCTAGAATACATTACACTCCAAAAAAGGCAAAGAGAAGACAAATCACAGAATCACAGAACGTTAGGGATTGGAAGGGACCTCAAAAGCTCATCCAGTCCAATCCCCCTGCCGGAGCAGGAACACCCAGATGAGGTTGCACAGGAAGGCGTCCAGGCGGGTTTTGAATGTCTGCAGAGAAGGAGACTCCACAACCTCTCTGGGCAGCCTGGTCCAGTGCTCTGTCACCCTCACTGAGAAGAAGTTTCTTCTCAAATTTAAGTGGAACCTCCTGTGTTCCAGCTTGTGCCCATTACCTCTTGTCCTGTCATTGTTTGATCTTCCCCCTCTGAATGAAAGCAGTGGTGTTGCCTGTTTCAGTGTCTTTGCTTTGGTATCTGTCATCTTATATAGGCATGGACGGGTTCCTTCTTTGTTTTTATTTGTTGGTTGTTTTTTTGGGGGGTGTGGAATTGTTTGCTTGGTTTTTTGTAGGGTTGGGTTTTTTTTTTAAATGAATGCATTTAAAGCAGCCTATCTTGTTTTATGCAAGTGTTTAGTAACAGTAATCTTGTTTCTTGAAAAGTTGACTTGCAGGATTGAATGTGTTGTATCTTCTTGGAATTTGAAGCTACTTCTTTGGAGTTCATCCAAAACTCTTCTTTTTGTGTTCTGTAATATGTATTCTGTGATGTCTGGCTTGTGAAAAGTTTAATCTTCTTGATGAACTGTTTTTTTTACACCAGATGAGACTTTGTCTCATGGCTGAGACTGCAGTCAGTGGCTGGACATTTGCAAAGAGGGGGTATTTGTTTGTCTCTGTTATTGCAATGAAACAGATAAGTAAAATAGAGATGTGTGAAATATAGATCACAGAATTGCTTAGGTTTGAAGAGACCTTTAAGTTCGTCAAGTTCAACCACTAACCTAGCACTGCCAACTCCACCACTAAATCATGTCCCTAAGTGCCACATCGACACATCTTTTAAATAGCTCCAGAGATGGTGACTCCATTTCTTCCCTAGGCAGCCTGTTCCAATGCTTGACACCCTTTTCAGTGATAAAATTTTTCCTAATATCCAAATTAAACCTGTCATGTAAACCAACTCATGATCAAAAAAACCCCAAAATTCTGTTAGCAACACCAGGCTCAGAGCCAGGTATTAATCTGCTGGCTTTTCCTGTTTCTTCCCTTATCACTCCCTGCAACTGGAAGGACAGAGGAGAACACTGCTTGTGCTCCTGATCCTTTAACCAGTAGTCCCAAGGCCCCAGAGTCTTTTATAATTGCTGAGTAGCTATTTTGTTCTTACCAATGATCTATCAGAAGACTGTCATGAAACATTTTGGTAAGCCTCCACCTGAATCTATTTACAACTGCCTGCAATTGAGACAGAAAATATTGCTCAACTAGCTAAAAAAATATTTTTGAATTAATTATTCAGTGCTGTTCTGCAGAAGTGGAATCTGTTTGTCCGACAGGTACCTGGAAATGCCCCCGACTTACACATATAATACCATGAGATCTTGTCACTGAACTCAGCACAGCTCCATCCAGACAAGATGTGGTATTTATCCATTCTCCTCTAAAAAGTGTGGTGTTGACAGCCTGCTGTTCTCTGTATTCTTCCTGTGCACTGGACTGAGATTTTTTCATTTCATGCATCATCATTCACAGCTTGCTGGAGTAATTCCATAGTCAGTACGTATCCTTAATACACACAAACAGAAGAGGGAACAATATATTTTTGCTGTTGTTTTTGAAAGCTGGGCACATTTGCATAGATTTAATTTTCCTTTTCACCTCTTGGTGAAGTCTATTGAGGGCTGGGGGGAAAAACCCAACCTTTAGTTATTTTAGCATATTTGTAAGCTTGGAGTCCATTACCAATTTGTTACAGTGTTTAGTTTTCTGTTTGTCTTGTTTGGTGTTTTGGTTTTTATCACTTCAGTTAATATGGAAAACAACCTTGATTAAAAGGAGTGGTATTGTATCATCTGGCTGAAGTCACCTTGATAGCTCTTCACCTATTTAAATTGAGGCATTTAAATAATTTCTTGTGACATAAATGTCTTCTTGGCTTTGATCTAAATGTGCAGATGGACTTAAAAGTTCATATTTTGCTACATAGTCTTGTCTATTAATGTATGACTAGAGGTGAGAAACTGATTTGTTGCTCTGAGAGTTTTCCAGTGTGTGAGAGTCCTGTGAGAAGGGACTAGAATGGAGTGTCAGGGATGTAGGGTGGGAAACTGCTGTTCTGAGGACTTGACCTTGGCAGGCCTTTTACTACCTGGTGTAATTTAAAACATCAACATTACCCTAAACTGTGTGAGCCAGTATCAAGTTGGCTTTTTAAATCTTTGTGGTGAAAAGTATAATGTCTTATTCCTGTAGTCGAGGTATGCTACATGCTGCTCATGCTCCAGGCTGTAGCTGGCAATCTTTGGCTGTGATGTCAAAACTGATTATCTCCCATTGCTAATTTTCCTTTCTGTCCCTTCCCCAGTCTCACTGCTTGCTTGTGTCTTTGTGTTATCTTGTGAGTTGTGGAGCCATACTGAGAGCAGGGTGTGAATGAAGAAACGGTACGCTGTGGCAGGCGTGGCAAACAGAAGAAATGACTCCTTGAACTGCTTGTATTGCTACATGTTTCTGAAACCTCCGTTTCACCAGTTGAAGATTTGGAAATATAATGATCAACAGAAGTAGAGGGGGATGTGTCGGTCCTTTTCATTTGTTGTAGTATTCAAGGATATGCGTCTGCTTCTATAAAAGATAGCTGAAATTTGTCATGAGTTTTGTCCAGAATAGAAAGTGGCAGGGTTAAACTGAGATTGAACTGCTTGGCCTAGAGACTGATAAAATAAACATGTGATTTAGCTGCCAATTAAAAATGCATGTGTTTAGGAAGGAAAGCAACAGAAAGTTCTGAAAGGCAGATAGAATAATGGGGAATCAACAGCACCAATGTCATGTTTCAAAACAAGATAGAAAAGGTGGCGGCTGTTTCAGGGCTCATTGCTGACTGTGGGAGGCACAATATTAAGAAAAAGCCTGCTGTTTTGAGTTTTCCTTTGACTAAGGGAAAATGACCTGATATATTCTTTATGAATAAAGACAACTACATAAAAATTACAACATAAGGTTAGTCTTTCTGATTGGTCATGTGAAATTAAAGTTTTGTTTGGATTTTGGTTTTGTTTTCTCATCTGTTTCCAAAAGTTGGATGTTATCTTTCTGGAAGCAGTATTTCATACATTCAGCTTTTCAGGTTAAACATCATTCAACAGTTAATATTGCTCACTTAGGATAGACATGATTGCTTGTGGCAACTGAGCCGTGGTTTCTATTAGTTATATTTTTCCTGTAGGTGGTTGTTGGGTTTTTTTTAGAAAATTACTGCTCTGTAGCTTTGAGACTGCATCCAGAAAGATAATATATGATCTAAAGTTAGCCATGTTATTTCACATTTATATCTCAGTAGATTTCTAAGAATTATTATTAAGTATATGTTTGCAGCACCTGGAATATCTTCCAGTCTGAGTAAGCATTTGCTGCATGAGCATCAAGGCAATGCTCTGAGGATTCCTGTATCCCTGGATGGTAAGATTTGTTAAAGGGCATGTGGCAGCTCACAGTGTTATGATCTTTTAATAGAAAGAATTGCTTACCCAGGACTGAATTCTGCATTGGACTATGTGGCAAGTTCAGGTAGTGCTAGAAATGACTATTGGTGGGCAAGCGTCAGACCCTGCCTGCTGTGTGAATAGTGTCCGAGGTGACGTGCAGGTGGTGACTGGTCACTGCGGTACCTGTGCAGGTGTCACTTGCGTGACCTTTGTCTTCCACATCACATGAAAAGTGATCATTCTAAGTCAAGGCACGTTCTGTGTGTTCGAAGCTTTTGGAAATAATATGCACTTAGCTCTGTTGGTATCCTGACAGAAGAGAGAATTTCCACGTTTTTAACTGAGTGAGTTTAATCTCAGCCTTTTTTCTAAGCTCAGTTTAGGTGCAAAGGGAGACGTATGTATTATTGTTCCCATTTCTGACTGTATCTATACAGTGTGTTAACATTCTGAGCTGTCCACAGATATTTTTCTATGAGAAGTAGTTAAATCCCTTTTTTCCAGTTTCAGCAATATTGCTTGACTAATGTGCCATGTGCAGATTGGACTCTGCTCAGCTCAGCAACTCAGCACTGCAGTGGTCATGTACTGTTTTGTATACTTTCTAAAGTGCTCAATGTTTCATGATGTAATACAGCCTGAGACAGTGTTAAAGAGAACCAAGAGCAAGACCCAAAAACATACCAAGAGTTGCAGGCATAACCTTTGCTCAGCACTAAGGATTTGCTCCCCAGTTAACAAGAAACTCTCACTATTTGACAGTGTGGCAGGGCCCAGAGCAAGGTGCTTTCTGCTGAGGCAGTGTTGTGGGAAGAGACTGCAATTTGTGGCCACTGAAAGTAGCAACATGTCTTTAAGAAAGATAAAGCTTAAAGATGCTGGTTCTCATAATTTTTCAACATGCACTGGTTTGTATATGTGGCCAATACTGATGGAGAAGTTTAACCTTAGGTATTAGTTCTTCCTTTCATTTTTGTCTTTTGTAAGATAATTTAGTTTATGCTGTGGGCAGAGTTTGAGACCAAATGAGAATGTGGAACCTAGTATCTTGCTAGGAAAATCGTATTGCAGTGCTGCCACTGTGTGCCTGTAAGCAGCCTCCCAGACCATCACTTTCCAGCCTTGGGCAGGACCAGGATCCTGATTTCTGAGACATACTCAGTGAGTACAATTGAAACCAACTAAAGATCTGCCTGGGAAGTAATGATGACTGCAATTCCTAAAGGTTGCAAATGGATACATGCATTGCTCATACTATATTTATTTTTATTGAAGATACCATATTTTAGATCAGAGTACCTGCCAGAGATTTGCAATCTTGTGAAATGGAATATGCTTTGCCTCTGCTTCCTTGGAAGATGAGCTACTTTCATAAAAATCCCAGCCCGTGGCTGGAAACTGTATTTGACCTTATCCTATTACAGAAAGATCTTTTTCTTAGTGATAATAGAAAGCTTATAAAATTACACTAATGAAATGTGATTTTTAAAACTAGGTATTGCATTTCACGAGTTCAAACTCTAACATGCCAAAAATACGCTATAACACTAAGTCTTAGGTAGCTAGAACTTTATTTTGTTATCTAAGCTTCAGTTCACTTGGCAGTCATGACACGATTTGATTCTTAGTTTCCGTGGGAAAAAAGTAGAAGTGAAATATTTGTGTAACATTTTTAAACATTGAAAAGATCTCATTAGTTCTACTTTCAAGGATGATCAGTTTGTGTTAGTAAGCATAGGATCAGGCTCAAGGAAGTGAAACCAAGTACCATAGTTAAATTACGGTGAGAAATTTCCCCTCTCTAAATGTTCATTCTCTTTTTTTGGACATACAATTTTTCTCAAGTGTGAGCATGAATAAAATATAAAATCATCATTTACTACTTTCAGAGGAATGCAACATAGTAAAAAATATATAACTAAACTCTCAGCATTTGAATCACTACTGTATAGCAGAAATAATTTAATAACTGTTTATGCTCAGTTATAATGAGACATGCACACAAAACAAGGTAGATTAATCCTCAAAGTCCAAATGCTGATCTTAATTAGCACCAGCATAAATCTACAGTAATTTCACTGAATGCAATATTACACCAGGATAACTGAAAATAGATTGTGGTGTCAATGTACCACAAAATACTGTGCTCTTCTCACTCATTTAACACAGTTTAATTCGTATAATGATGTAAAGCTAATTGTCCAACCCTAAGTTAACACATTATGTTGGTCTTGTAGCTCTTAATTAACAGAACAGGGCTTTGAGTCATTTGGAAGTGCACTGTATTTTAAGTTCACAGGGAATTCAGGATGTATTAGATTAAAGATAACAGCATAGGTAAGTCATAAGAGTGACTACTTAATTCCATATTCCTAAGTACTTGGTTTAGCAGCACAGTTCACCATCACCCACTACATAAACAGCTCTCATGTGTCAAGTGATAGCTACAGCCCTCCTCCTCATGGCTGCAAGGGCAGTGCCTGACAGCTGAGCCACTCTGGATTAAAATATAAACACTAAATTCCTCTGTCCTACCTCCCCCAAAGGTAACTGGTGCTCCCAGATTAAGATTTGACAAATAATTAGAGTCTCAAAAAAACCAACATAAATGTAACATAATTATGTCACATTTGTAAAATTCAGTTGCTGTACTGTATGGGTAAGAGCAACTTACGGTTATCTGTCTTTGCAGAGCCGTAACAGTGCAGCTGTCAAAAGCCTAGTGAGACAGTATTATTTGGATGAATATTTCTTGTTGTAAATCTTTTCTCCATTGTTACCAGTTTTTCAACACTCAGTGCTAATAAGGCACCTCGTTATAATGCCACAACGACACAAATGCTATTATGTTCAGAATATGTGATAAATATGATTGTCACATCTTATGAGAAAGAAGACATATGTATCGTTTTAATGTATCATTGGGATAGCAGGCATACGGTAATTCTTACTTTTATTGTGGTAAGATAATAACCATCTAGAGATACACAAAATGCTATGTCAGATGTCTCTTAGCATCTGATCCAGTGATGAGAAGACGTTAGGTCCACATGGCATACCTTGTGTTGAAAGGGTGAACTGTTGCAAAGTCAGAATAACACCAATTCTGACCAGTCCTTTTGCAATTTTGAACAGCATCTCTTTCAAGCCAGTATAGTGTTTTGTTACAGAAGCTTTTAAAAACCTACTTGGAACTTTGAAGTTGCTCTAGCTGACTGTTAGGAAGAGGATGGCACATCCTGACAGTGATGTCTCTGGGTAACTTAGGACATTTAAGAGCCTTAGTTTTCCTCTCTAATAACTTCTCAATAGAATTCAAGTTGAAGTGCAAAGACACATTGTAGATCTTCTCCTCACTTCTCCCTATGCTTCATGCTATTCGAATAGAAAATAGAGTTGAAATACAAACTAGACATCTAAACTGAAGCACACTTATTTTCCCTCTTTCTTTTCCAAGGAGACATGGGAAAATCAAAACAAAAATTTCCTAACTTGCTTTCACTGCTTTCCTGGTAGAAGAATCTACATCTCTAAAATGGTGTATTCTGTTCAAAATGTATAATATACATTGGAGAGGATGGAGACTCCCTTTAGTCTTTGCTCTACGTGTTTATCCATTCTCTTATTACTCTGTCTTCCCAGTGGATCCCAGCCACAGCCTAGCAGCTGCCCATGTGCTGCCCCAGCCTAAGCTGACACCCCTCACTGGTCCCCACCTGCCAGCCTTTTCTCAGCTCTGGCGCTCACAGAGCTGAAGCTACAACCAGGGAGGCCCTGGGTACAAGGCCACCGGACACAGGACAACAAGCCCCAAAGAGCTCAGAACAACACAAGCCCAGACAGCTCCAGGGGCCCTGCTCTCCAGGACAATCGAAACTTAAAGCTTTCTACTGGCAATGGCAAAAGTCATGTTTACGGGGCTACACCAGTCATACTTATGCTGGATTTGAGAGAAATTTAGACATTGGAATTAGCAATGATGCACTGAAAATGACAGAGAAATTGTCTGGTGTAGCAGCCTAAGTGTGAGAACTTGAATGTCAGTGAGAAACAAAACTAGTTCTCTTAGAACCAACCTTACCTCTCATACAGTATTAAATAACTAACTATATTATGCTCCATTTAGATGTGTTCCTTTAGGACCACTCAGCTGTAGATTCAATATGTTTTTTGGCTAAAGCAGGAGACATTCATTAGGTATTTTTTCACACTTGCTGTGGCAGAGGCTCTGTGGAAAAAGGCATAAATTCATTTTGTCCTTCTATTTTTCAATAATCGCTCAAGCTAAACTACAGGAACAAACCAACCCTGCATGTCAAAATGAATGTATTTCAGTATATGAACACAGTTTTACATTGACTTGTCATCTGGTTTTTAGTTTTTTTTTTTCAGCAGAAAAACTGAATCACCCTCACCCAAGCTATGCTTGGAAAATATAGTTGGTTTTGTATTTTCCTTAGGAAAACAGAGGAAATTGTTCCTGGTGCTCTTATTTCCTAAACAGCTGTTCTAACTATTAAACTTAGTACTGTCACCTGAAAAAGTCAAATGCTTCCTTCTTAAAGTCTTAAGCCTTTTAAAAGAGGAGGGAATAGGCACCTGGTTTTAGAGGAAATGTAGGCATGTGGATCTAAGTTAGAGAGAGATACTACCTCCAGCTTCAGAGGTGAGACACTTGGTATCACTCTGGCATTATTTGCTGGCTGTTGAACCAAGTACAGTATTTAGGCAGCTCAGCACCTGCAGGACAGTCAAAAGTGAATTCTGCCATATTCTCACGTTGTTCTCCACTGAGAGCCTTAGCACCACCATCAGGGTTCTGGATTTTACTTACATACCTAAATTTCATCCCTTGTTTTGTAGGCATTTTTTATTAGGTCTAGTGCTTAACATCTCTGTCCCACCCTTAAGCCAAGGGGCAAAAAATAACATGTTTGTACTATAGAAGAATATATGCATCAGATGTTGTAAGGCATTTGGACAATTTGATTAAAAAAATAGTTACAGAGGAAGATGGGTATTTTTTAGAAAAAAGTAATCTGAGACAGATCTTGAGGCAGCATAGTTAGAACTCGTGATACTGATTTTGAAAAGGTATGTTGGTGTTGTCCAGCTCAGATTGAGAAAGATAAGAAAAATATGATGGCAAATGTCATGGACATGGAGAGGCATGGTGTTTTCTCATTTAAATAGTCCTGAAGGAACTTAATCTTGCAATGCTAGTAGTATTGGCAGTTGGTATGCTACAGCTGTAATAACATGACCAGAAATTTTAATGTAACTTTAGTAAGACAATTCTTAGGGTGGCATCAAATAGAAATTAGCAATTTGTAAAAGCCCTTTCTAGAGTTTTATCAAAGGAGTAGAAGATGTACAGAACAATAAGTCAAGTTTCAGGAAGTGTGTTCCAATTAGACTTTTGAAAATACTGTTTTGATTCATGTGGGAATTGCAGGTAAGAGCTACCTGTAGCAAGGGGCTTGCTAGCAATCTGAAACCAGAGTATTTTTTTTCTCTCCAAGTATTCAGCAAAAGACATTTCCTTTTGTGATACTATCATATTGTAACTTTGGAAATTCATTTTTTAAAATGTGCTCTTTAACCCTTACCAGAAAAACCATTTGCGTTTCATAAAGGATTATTGAAGTTCTGTACAAACAGAGGTTTAAAGTGCCAAGTAAATTTTTCTTTTATACTGAAAAGATGGGTAAAATCGAAGTCTAGTCATATGTCTGAAGCCTAAATTGTATAAGTTTGCTCTGTAAGTTTTATATTAAAATGCCTTATTATTCGTAAATTGAATAAAAATTTAAAAAAAAACTAGTGAGATGCAAATTTTCCAGTTTCTTCAGTCACTGTTTCTCTTTATTACTTCTTGTGTGCTAATGCTTGTGTTCCCTCTTGTGGACTTTTTGAGTTGACCTTTATTTAAACTCAGGGTTTTTTGGGTGAAGATCAATGGATGTTAAGCACATTTGACATCTGAAGGAGGAGAAAAAAAAATGATGTGGTTTTTTTTTTCAGAGAAAACGATTTAGTTTTTCCCTTCTGGATCGTGTTAAACACTCATGGGCAAAGCGTTTGTCTAAAGTTGGTTGGTTTTTTTTACATAGGGTAGCACACTCAGTGCTTTCCAAAAATCTCTCCTGCAGACCTCCTTGTAGCAGTTATTCAAATCCTTTTTCCCGAGGGCAGCTAGGAGCTCCACCTCGTCTCCCGCTGCTCTGTTCTCACCAGTGTAGATGACTAACTGGGCAGTTTCTGGACCATCCAGGGAATTAAGTGCACTAGGCGTGCATGCAGACGCAGCTCTGACATCCAGTTCTACAAGCATAACAAAAGGACGAGAATTTCATCCCCTGACTTACAACATAAATTTCATAGTTCTTGCCCCAGTGGGAAAATTGTTCTCATGTGTCACAGTTAAAAACCAAGCATAGGTGCAAAATCAGTTGCTTGCTTAAGTACATGATTATACTTTCGCAGTAAAAGATGGATAAGTGAGAAGAGGTTGTTTTCCCATTATTTCAAAGTGAGGTTTTAATCCAAGTTATGAAGGTTCTTCAGATTTAAAGGTTATATCGGCTCATCGTGATTTGCTTGTACTTTAAAAAGATGCACATTGGTAAGGGTATTTGCTAGTCAAGTACTTTCAGTTCTTAACTTCTACCATCTGTGATCAAGATGACCTTGGTTCTTACCTTTCCAAATAAAATTTAGGGTTTTTTACTAAGACTTCTCACAGTAAAAAGTGTGACCATAAAATAGTTCAGCATTTTTCTTTGAAAACAGTGGACAGCTGAATGAAAAACAGCCCTCAAGTGTTATACCTACGTGTAAGAAGTGAGTATCCAAAGCTGAATTTCTGCTTTCTGTGTTTTGGCTTTAGACTTACAACCGCCCTTAAATGAACTACTTGTTTTATAAATAAGAGAAATTACTGTACTTATAAGTAAACTTGTGATTGTCACTATTTACTTAAGCTCTAACCTTTTCAATTACATGTAAATTAATTACCTAAATTGCATGTAAATTAATTCTATTACATTATTGAAGGTAACTTTCTGATTTGGGTGATCTCAAGTGGCTACAAAGACAATAATTCTTTTTCATTAACTGTTTTATTTTTTATACTCCTTTTCTATTTTGAATTCAACATCAAAAATGATAAAAAAATGCTTGAAAATAATTCACGGTAGTTGGAAAACCTAAAATCTTACTTGCTCCTCAAGACCTACTAGTTCTATCCCACTCTCAGCTCTTGATTACTTGCTGTAAAAGGATCTTTTGTTACAATTTGGAGCCCTAGAGTAGATAAAGGCAGATCTTTCTAATGCATATTGCTTATCAGCAATTGTTTGGGTTATTACATAGGTTTGCTTCAGTTCTGAAAACTACTACTTGAGAAATGTAAAGGAAAAAACTTTAACAAGTTGCCATGGTTTAACCTGGCAAGTAGCTAAAACCTCACACAGTTCATTTGCTTGACCTCCCTTGTCCCTGGTGGGATGGGAGAGAGAATCAGGAGACTGAAAGTTAAGAACTCATCAGTTTAGAAAAATACTATTTAATAATTAAAACAACCCAAACTTAAATAATAATGATGCCAATTAACTGCAACAAGAATAGGAACAACAATAATAAAGCAATCAATGTTATACTCAGCTCACAAAGAGCAGCCACTGGCTGTACACCAACAAAAGTGTGACAAGGGAGGGGTAAGCCCCAGGAACCCAGCTGGGCTGCCATCACTAAGGAGAAGGGAAGGGATCGATGAGGCAAAGAGCTGAAGAGGTTGGAGGGGCTGAAAAAGGGAGGAGGAGGAGGAAGGAGTCATCCCCTGCAAGCTCCCCAGTTTATAGTGTGTCACTTATGGGATAGAATACATCTTTATTGGTCAGCTTGGATCATATGCTGATCATCTGCCCTGGGTCACCTAGCCCACAGAGTCTCAGGCTTCAACTTCCACCCTCCCTTTCTCTTGTGTTGAGAGAAGGAAATAAAACCAAACCAAGCCAAAAGAAACTATAACCACAGGTGAAAGCGAAACCTTAAAAAAATGTAAATATCTACCATCAAGAATGAAAGCAATAACTTTACCAGCTATCATAAAGAAAACAAATCCATCCTCCAAACTGCTCTATCAACTCATCTGTTAAAGTGTACACTGCACTTTTCTCAAAAGTCAGCTCTGCTGAAATACTGAAAGGGAGTTCTACAATTCAGTCCTAGCAAAACCAGGACACACGTACTTCAAAGAGAGGATGCTTATTTTATTTTTTTTCAAATGTATTTTATTTAGTCAATTTCCTTCAGGATTTTTGTAGGTCTATAAAAATTCTATATTTTTGTAGTTATTTTATTCCAGCTTTATAGAGAGAAGAGGGGAAAACTTGAACCAATTCTGTTCCAAAGTTATATTTGTAGGGGAAAAGTAGCAATTTTCCAACTGAGCCATAATTTACAAGGTAAATAGCAAACGCCAAAGATTTAGTGATGATTCCTGTTTGGTGCTTAAGGAAAGAAATAGTGTTAATTCTATGTTCAATTTGTGCTTAGTAATGCCATTCTTACAGTGTATTGTTTTGTGCAAGTGGTTCAGTTCTCCAATATGGGCTTCTTCTGAAGAAAGCATGTCAGAAATTAGTATTTTAAGCATGATGTCCTTTTAGCCAAGGGAATTTTTTTCTTCTTGTCCTTTTTTGACTTCAAACTGCAGATTTTAAAATTCCTCATCAGAAAAATAACTTCAGGGAGGAAGGTTCCTACTGAAAACCTTTCCAGCCTGGCTGACCATGCAAGGTGCAAGATCAAATGTTATGTGCTTGACTGCTGCAATATTAAAAGCAAATATTAACATGAAGACAGTATTATTGATTTTTATCTGTAAGTGAATTATGCAGACACCAAACAGCAGAACTCCTGAAGTAAAATTCCTTAAATAAAATAAATTGTCAAGTTTCCTCTGTAAAGAAAGCTATTGACATGGAACTAAGAAAAACAGAATAATTCTGGGCACATTGCATGTGCAGACAAAAAACCAATATCCTGAGCCAGGGCTGCATGTTTTTGTTGCTGTCCTTTGGATAGCAGCAACCACAACTTCAACAGCTTGGAGCAACGTACAGAGATTAGTTTGGGAACACTTCACTTTCATATGCCGAAGCAATAAAAATCTATGAATTTTCATTAGAAGCAAGAGAGAAATTGAATACTGAGAGCTTTAAATTTGGCGACTGGAGACCAACACCCACAGATGTGCTGAGGTTCAAAGGGAAAGCGGGCACAGGAGGGCTGTGGGTAGTCAGGGCTATGGCATCACTGGAACTAGAGAACCAAAATAGGTCGCCTAACTGAGCACTCTATTGGTCAACTTCAAGACATTTTAAGGATATCAGAAAGGATGAGAAAGGAGATTATACTCTAATGTGAGGAGAGAATGAATGATAAGCTTATTGAGAACTTTTGAGTCAGGAGTATATTTATAACACAATATTGCTTCAAACTATAGCACAATTGGACATTTTCAAGTAGTGTTATCCTTCATACAGACTTGCTTGTGAACAGAGTGGAGCCTGTTCCCTTACTTATTGAGACTTGCTGTTATGGTTTAAGGGTTACCAGTCTGAAAGGGAAGGACAGGTGGTGGACAGATTTTGGAATGCCACCAGATGAGTTGGTGACCTGGGCTGAGGAAGCCCCCCCATATAATGACCTCTCAGATAATGAAAAGCAATATGCTCTGTTTACTGATGGATCCTGCCGCCTTGTAGGAAGTCAGCAGAGGTGGAAGGCTGCTGTCTGGAGCCCAACATGACAAGTTGCTGAGGCAGCTGAGGGAGAAGGTTGGTGACAGTCACAGCAGTCGCAGCGGCCACGAGGCACTGCTTGGACACTGCCACTCGGGACTGCTGGGATCGGGTTTTGTATACAGTTAAATATCCTTTGTCCCTTATTAATTCCCTTTTCCTTTCCCCTGTTGTTTTCATTAAACTTGTTGCAGTCTTAACTTCCAACCTTGTGCGAAGCATTTTTTTTATTCTCTCTCTATTCCCTTCTCTTAATCCTCCCCCTGGGAGGGGTAGGGGCAATAGAGAGAAAATCCTGCTCTCTCTCTCTCTCTGACCCTTAAACGGAGACCCTTGCTGATTCTTGTGACTGATGTGTGTTTTGCCATCTAGGGGAAGCAGAATCTCCAGGTGCTCTACCATCTGTTTGGGAAACATTGCCCTGTACATGACTTTTAATTTTGCAGATTAGCAGTAATGCTTAGTATTTGAGGATTATTAAGAAAAGCAAACTTGTTTGTAAATACCAGTGAATATCTTTCCTCTCTAGGAAAGAGGCTTTTAAAATTTTATTTAAATAAAAAAATCGCACTGGAAGGTTAAAGCTTTTCAGCTCTTTTCCTACTGCAGATAAAGAGGAGCCTAAATGTTTCCTGTGCACATAACTCCAGGAAACGATAGTCGTGAGGTCCTCTGTAAAATTAGTTCGGACCTAACATTTTACAAGTAATAGTACTGTCTTTGTTAACAAACACATTTTCTTGTGCAAACTACTCAGTATAATCATTAATATAGGCTGGTTCCAAACTAAATATTCTGTACTTGGGCTGGGCAGTAGAGCTGATTAGAAATGGCAGCATTTTGTTTATGCAGGATGGTTAGGTATTGCTGGTGTAGGTTTTTATCCTGTATCTTCTGTACTTGAGCATTTATTTTCCCTTAACACTCTGTTTTTATATCTATTATAGTAGTACTCATTCTCTCAACGGACATAGGAATGTTGTATTGAGTATCACATGTGCATAGATTATCCTACGCCTGTCTAAATGGACAAGGTGGACAAGTCTGATATTCAGGTAATGATTCTACCCCTATTTGATTTAGAAAAAGAGTTGTTCTTTTCTGCATTTTCATTTATAAAAGTCTTTTACTTAAGGCTTATGTAGAGTTATCAAGATGTGAGGTAACATTTTAACGGGACAGTGACAAAATTTGGACCTTAATCCAAATCCTGTTTTAGGCCAGCTTACTTTGTTAGAGTAGCTCCGCGCCTAAATGCCCTAGGATGTTTATAAAGTGGGAGACCTCAGAGACTTAATGAATGAGTGGAGTTTTTTTCTTCAGCTAGTATTTCCTTCAGTCATTTCTGGAAGTAGCTGGAGATTGACCATTTCTCTGGGTAAGATACTACCAGTAGTTCTTATAAATATATGTAACTTAACTCATTGTGATGCAATTGTGGATCCCCATATAATACAGACTCAATGCATACAGTGAATTATTTATGTCTACTATGTATATATTCCATTTTTTTCATGCCAAAGCTGATACAAAGCTAAAGGCATAAGGCAGCGTTCTTTAGCTGTTCAGCTACTAATAACCCTCAAAGCAAACTGAGTCAGTTCTAATGCAACTAGTTAACTAGTTTCAGAACAGCCAAAGAACAGCTTGCTGTGATCACATTGCCATTAAACACTTTTCTACTCCGAGACTTTTAAACATATCTAAAAGGCAGTAGAGTACACATGAGTGTAAAAATGTCTTTATGGAAATTCATTAAAACCATGCATTTCTGTAGCATTTAGTCTTCACGACCATTTGTAAAGCTTAATCTCCCATTGATAAATATTCTCTCCCCAATGGTTTGTCCGATTTGTTTACTTTTTTATGATCTGAGAGGGACCATATACTAGGCTAATCTTCAATGTCTTCATCATTCATATTTCACTAATCCTAATTGAGATTTGTCCCAGTTAAACCTGAGTAAGAGTTTTATAAGACATGATTCATAAGACATGTTAAAACATAAGACATGTTTTATACAGAACAGATAAGCCAAGAACAAGGCCACATTAACAACATATGCCTCACAGTGTGTTTGGATTGAGTTAAAAGTGATTTTGGTTTTGGCCTTCTCGATGCATTTGCAAATTAGATTGCATTTAGAACTCCAGTGGAACCAGAATACAGCTGGGCAGACAGCAGTTCATTGTTGCTGACAGTTTTTCAAAGATATTTTTAATTGTTTCAACAGTCCAGTGACAACGGCAGGTTATTAAGTGTACAAAATATGTTCTGTTCTTACAGTACTTTTTATTAGTTGCCACCAAGAACAGGGATAGTGATTTTTCTCTGTGTTATAGAAACACAATGTATGGACCTTATTATAAACAAATGCAGTCTAGTGAACACTGAACTCCTTATAAATGCATTTTTTATGAGTGTGAAGCTCTATCTAAATTTTAAAAACTGATGAGGAGACTGAAGCAAGGAAAAAGCTTGCAGAGTCTCTGTGTGAACACCTAAATGTTTTCTTTCTAAAATTACAGCCTTTATTTCTAGTTTGTTAGATTTATATTACACAAGAACACTGGAACTATTAATGCCAGATGTGATTGGTGTCCAGCTTTTTCCACCTAGAAGTATGATGACATATTTTATTTTCTTTAATTATGGCACAATTATTTGCTACTCACACTATTTCTCTTATAAACTGAGTTACCCTCTTGACCTTTTCTGTTACTAATCTGTCTTTTGCCTCTCAAAGTGTGCTTTCCAAAGCCTGAAATACCTAAAATTTATCTGCACTATTTGCAAATCTGCAGAGTGAAGTATGACATGGGAATGCCATCAGCAATTTTAGACATTTAGCCAAAGGCTTTTAACCAGTATAAGCTTATGATAAAACATTAAGATAAGTGCTGTATTTCATTAGACAACACAAATTGAATAGTTCGGTGCAGTAAGCCATTTACAGCATTGTGCAGAGATATTTTTCAACACTGCTGCTGTGCTTCATCTAAATGTGTCTATCGGCTTCTCATCCAATTTGAATCCTCTCACTGGCCTGTGCATGGCTGTGGTGCCATAAACTTTCGAACCCCCATAGATCTACAGTTATATATACACTTTAATGTAATGATTCATATAAAACTATAACTAATAGAGAGGTTTTATTGTAAATACAAATGCAGCTCTAAACTTTTGGCTTGCTAGGCAGGACCACTTGAAGTTTCACCTTTCAAAGTACTTTTGTCTTATTTTATGTTCCCATTGCAGGCAAAAGTGTAATGGACTAATTAATAATTTATAAAATACTTGGCACAATAAAGGGATTTGCTTCCATGTGGGGTTGTTTTAAATAATATGAGGAATCCTGATACTGTTTTTTGAGATAGTGCAAAAGCTGCAGTATCAGATCATTTTTACATGTCCTTGGAGGGGGATTGTAAAAGAGTATACTGCACCAGGAAGGCTTTTAATGAGATGTGTCCCTGAAGGGAATGAGTAGATAAGCAAGATGATTTCATTTTCTGTCACAGAATGCAGTGATTTGAGCACAACACTAAGAAAAAAAGACACATTTAAATCAAATAGCAAGACAGTTGAACATCATTTTGGGTCAAATGGTGTATACATGACCAAGGTTTTATTTTGTCACTAGTGTATGAGCCGATGTGCAAGGAGCAGAAAAAAAAAGTATGTGATCTAATATCCAAGGTGCAGAACTTTCCAGAAATGGTGTAGTCTTCCCACTTATTCATGATTTGTAGTAGTCCTCTGAGAACATTAATAACAAGCTTTTAGAACTCCTGATTGCAGAGGGAGGTGCTGTACATATTAACAGCTGGTCTTTCCCCCAGAGAATCTACCACCAGCCTGACAAAAGCAAAAAAAGAAGCAAGCCATGGGAAAAAGCAAGACAACTGGGTTTGAGTAGAGTGATCAAGATGCACTTGAACTAGACCAAGTTCAGTAAATGACATTGCAATGGAAGAAGAAAGCAAGAAGAGAATAATTTAAAGCACTTCTCGCTTAACAGATTAATAAGCTTGGAAATGGGAAAAGTGGGAAGCTAGTAGGTTATGTTGTGTAGGAATCTGCACAGTAGAAGAGATCTGAATTTTCTGTCCTCATTTTAAGGAACATGCGCAAGCTTTGTCCTCTGCTTCCATGCTTTATTCTAGTACAGCTTCTTTCAAGTGAATGGATTTACACTGTGTTTACAGTACTATAACAAAAAGTACTTTAGTCAAGACACTCACCAACCTAGATCGCTCCAATAAAAAGACTATCTCTCTTATTTGGAAATGAATGCAGAAATTTCTATAGTTCTGATTTTAATGCTTTTCTTTTTTTTTCTAATGAAAAGGTAGCCAGTAAAGTGCATTTTTAAAGACTCATAAATTTATTGTTTTACTTAAAGGAATATGATGGCATTACAGTGTCTGATTTGACATGAAATAAAATCTAGGCTTTCCTAATGAAAACACTTTATCCTTACTCCTACGACAAAAATTACTAAGAAACATTGGTTTTAAAACAGAGTTTGAAAAACTATGGCACTAAATTGCAGTGCTGGAACTATTTAAATTGAGCATTTAGTTACCCATATATCTAGTTTATAAATCTTGTCTGCTGCAAGATTTCAAATATTAATCAGTATGAGCAGAGATATGCAAAAAAGGAATCTGAAATATATTTTGGGGAGAGATTAAATATAATTTCTTGAGATGCTTGAGAGAATATAATTTATGTTGATTAGGGCTTTTGCTTGTTTTTTACAATATTGTTTTTAGTCTCACATCTTAAGAAACATTTGTGATCCAGCCCTCCTCCCACCCCCAGTATACAAGAGTCATTAGATCCACCTCATTTGGGTGTTTGTTGCCTTCTTTTCTCTGGATGCTGATCTCTGAACATCTTGATTCTCAGATTTAGCCAGGGGAGCTGACCTGATTTTCCCAGCCCTGGAATGAGACCAACAGGAGCTGATAATCCTTCATCTCATAGAGGAACAAGCACATTGTCCTCCTTTGCATGGGCCCAACATATTTTATTTACATATCACAGAGAGTACTATGGCAGTGGCTTTTCATGGTGGTAGAAGTCCTTTCTGCTTACTTCTGCAGACTGTAGCCTTTCTGAATTGCAGCCAAAAGCATTTCCTTCAGCATAGTTCTGCTTATTACTGGTTTATATCTTGTCAATGCTGGCTTAAATAATAATTAACTAGGAGAAAGCAGACAGGGCAGTTGTTTAAATTTTTGAATGATCAGTTCCAGGTCGTATTAATTATTCTGAGAAACACTTAACAGCTTAATAAGACAAGGGTTTGACCATAAATGTAATTTTAATTTGTTTTTGTTAGTGGAGACTGTTTTAACTGGCTGCTTAATGGTCTGTGTCATGCAGGTATATTATTAGCTCTTGTTGGCACATTTTACTCAGTTGTCATTAATGGCACAGAATGGCTTTCCCATCATTTTTTCTTGGAATCCCAGATAGAGAGCAAGATCAGTGACAGTTTTATCAGCGAGTTACATTAAGCTGCTTTTTGCCACTCATGAATCAATGCATTTTCATCTCAGACTGGTCCCTGCTCTACATATGTCAGTGCCACTCCACTGTCTCATTTGCCAGACGAATAACAGAGTTCTTACTAAATTAATGCTGTGGTTTTTGCACTGGATTACCTGCAATATGTTCGGTTTGCTCTTTTGATTTCACTGAAAAATGGCTCTCAAGTACCAAAGAATAAATAACCACAGTTAAATAAGGACTAAAGAAAATAAAATGAAATTTCAGTTATAAAATCAGTCATGGCTCTCGACTGAAAATTCTGCAGTAATTGGGGAGGTTAGAAGCAGTGCAACACATTATTTCAGCTTCCAGACCTACAGTGTGGTCACTTTTTATTTGTGCTAAGTAATACAGTAGGGAGGAGGGAAGAAAGCAACAGCTTCTCCCCTTGGATAAGTCTGCACCTGACAGGTTTCTAGTAAGAAAAATCAAGGTATATCTTATGTGTCTACTGGCTTCAAAGGAAAGAATTTTCATTTGCTGACTAAAAAAAGCCAAATCACTTAAATATTTAACATAGAGAGAAAAAACAACCCTGCTACAATCACTAGAAAATGAAGGCGTGCTCTTTTTTCAGTGGAGGAATGTAAGCAGAAAGAGCAGCAACCAGTTTGCAATACTCCAGTCATGAAAATTGGCCAGAAAACCAAATTAATTTAGATGAAAAAGATCAATAGGAGCCATAAGAATACAAACCCAGGTTTCTAAAGTTCTTGTAATTTTGGATATTGTTTAAATCAGTTACACTGTCATGTATGGTTGATCACAAGGCCACATCTGAAGCATCCCATCAGGTTTGAATTGTCATGTTGTCTCACTCTGACACCACGGCAAAACAGTTCTGTGTATACAGGGCTGCTATGGCTGGCATCACTAGGCAAGGTATCGCTAGTGCTGGAAAACTTTAAAAACCCAAACAAAAACAGATTAATAGCACAGACATCTCCAGTGTAGAGGATATCTCTTGTCTGAGGAAGCTGGTGCCTTGCAACTTGTGATGGCATTAAGGATATCTAGAATTGCTAAAAGGAGCAGGATACAGGAGCATATGCTCTTTCTGGGAGATTTCAGCATTTCTTATGACTAATACAGAATATTTGTGACTAGTTATTAGGCTAGATTCTTTGTATTCTCATCAAGATTGGCATTTCTTTACCTTGTTATACACATTGTAGTTTATTGAAGAACCTACCATTTCAAAAATAAAATGAAACTAAAGGCAACTGAGGCAACTCCTAAAGAAAATGTGGAAAGCAATGATTAGTTTCAGACAACTCAAATAAGCATTTTAGATATTTTCTCACTTTCAGAAAATGAAGGACAGTACTTCAAATGCCTTTCTTTAATTTTAAGGGCTGCTAATGCCAGGGTCTCCTAAGGGAAGGAGATGACGCCATTTTCTTACCCTCCTCTGTAGCTAGCAGTAAGTATGTACATCTGCTTCCTCTTAAAGATGCTTTACTCTGCAGGAGATGAGAGACCTGCTGTGCTTCCCCATGTGATACGCATCATTGTCAGCTTCCTGCTTTCTGCTCTGCCCCTTTTGTAGGGACTTACAACACAGTCCCCTCTTTTCAGTGCCTTTATGTTTTTGTAACTGAGCAGGAGAAAGCACTGAGGGAAAGGAGGTTCTAAGAGAACCCGGAGTGTAGAGACTCATTTGACATACTGGCCATGTGGTTATAAAAGGAACATTTCAAGCTGTGTGCTGACTGTATTCTTGTGAATGATATCTCATAGTAGATGTGTACGTGTTACTAGGTCACCGTCAGAGAAATTGCTTGTATTGTCTTGCTAAACTTTGATTATCAGAGAAACTTTCAGTCAGATAAAGGTAGGAGACTTCTTTTATCTTTGCAAATAGTCAGCTGTCCATTTGTTGTGTTTCTTTCCATTGTCTGTCAAACCATTAAATTAACTCAATTCTATGCACCGTAATATCTGACATTTAAAACAAGTAAATAGCATGGCAAAGATCAACATAGAACACTGCAATAACAGCATGTTGAAATTAAGTTAGTAAACCCAGGTTTTCTTATGAGTATTTTATATTTAAGTTTTTCACACTCATCTATGGTGTCTTGACTACACTTATCAGTGTCTTTTTCATTTTCTTTTCTTAGTAGTGCTAGAAAATTGTAAAATACATAGTTCTAAATAAAGGAAAATAACTGAAAATTAGAATTTTTCTTTAAAGTATGAAGCAAGATACCAATTAGTTCTGGAACCGTCTGCCCAGAGAGAGTGTGGAATCTCCATCCTTAGAGACTGAAAGGACTTGCCTGAGCAAGGTCTTGAGCAACCTGATCACACTTTGAAGCTGCTTTGAGCAGGCCTTCAGATGTGCCTTCCAACTTAGACTTTTCCACTCATTTGAAGCACAAAATCTGCCTTCAAAATTTTGAACAATTACTTCCCTTCTGTGTTGCTCATTTGCTGAAGTCTTTGTAGAAGCATCTGAGAAATGAGGTTGTCATGTTTAAGCTGCTGTCACACAGGTCTCAGTTAAACAGATGGATAACAAGTAATACGGTCAAAGGAGCACTTGTTTTTGTCTATATTAATGGGGTCTATAAGACAGTGTCTAAAAGCTTTATGATAAGCCTGTAGTATACATATAACAATACTCTTTTTTTCCTGCAACATGTATTAGCATGATTTGCACGTATAAAGAAGCAATATAAAATAACATATTCTTTTATTTATATAATAAAATATTTCCTATTTTTATTTCCGAAGAGATATTTTGCTGTTCACATTTTGTTGCAGAATGCTCTAAACTGCGAGTGTAGATTTTTCTCTCTTTTAATTCAAAAAGTGGTATCCTTCCTAGAAAGGAATATAGAAAAGTAATAAATTTGTTTTGCCAGGAAGATAGAAATTTGTTCATTTTATTCAATACTGGTTGGCTTCCAGTTGTAAGTAATAATATGAACCATTCAAAAAATTGATTTTAAAACATGTTATTATATCAGGTGCTAGCTCTGGATTTTTCTCTGGCATGTCAAGAACGCTGATAGTTGGGTCACTTTTAAAAACGTATTTCTGGAGATTTCATCTAATTCATTTTGTAATTCCATAGCTATATTCTTTCATATCAGCCTTCTTGTTGAAATTAATATTCTCTTGGTTAATAGAATAAGAAATTACCCTTGATATATTTATTTTGCTTTAAATTTTCTTGGTCAGTAGTAATATACTAACATTTCTGCTGACAGAATTTGATGAAATCTTGTGGTTTTGACCTATACTTAAGAATCACTCCTGGGAAAATCGCACACCACAGCAGAAAATATTTGAGTTCTCTTGGGATGATGTCATATTAAAATCATTAGAAGTACCTGGAAATTTCAATTTTGTTAGCCTCAGAAGAGGATGAAGTATGGAGCAGCCTAGTCTAGTGGCAGAGGGTTTGGACTGGATGATCTTTAAGGTCCCTTCCAACCCAAACCATTCTATGATTCTATGGACCTCCGTACTAGAGAGGAAAGAGATGAGTGGAAAGGAAAGAGAAAAACTACTTGTTCTTGCCTTTTTTCTGCCCTTTTTAGGTTTACACTGTCAGTACAGATAAAAAAACCTAGTGTGTCTTCTTTGCTTCTTCCTGTCCCTCATTTTAGATCCATCTGAATCTTCTTTCACTTCTGTTTCTACCAAGTGTTTTATTATGGTTTAACTTTATGTTACTTGTTGTTAGTTTGTCACTTGATTTTCAATTTCAATAATTCCAACAAATATAAGAGCTACAGAGTTCCTAGAAAAAAAAATATTTATTCAAACTGTACCTTAGTTGTCCTTCTGTACTTTAGTGCTGCATTCCCAAAGTCTCAGGTGTATTTAGGTGAGCAAGGTAGGATCCATCAGTCTAAGCAAAGACATCTGTACATCAACAAGTTTGAGTTTTAGTCTGCCATGCAAATTATTAATCTCATCCAAAGTTAGAGGTTTAACATGGGTCAGGATAGTTTCTATCTGTGAACTAATTATGGAATGATCAGAACCGGTAGTAGCTCTCAGAAGCTAGGTGAGGTAGATTCTTCTGCTATTTACAGATAGGGAACTAAGGAAATGCTCATACAAAGAATTTGTCAGGATAAGCAGAAACCTGAACCTAAGTTAGGCAAAAGTGTTTTTTAAATGTTGTCGTGGTGTCAAAACTAGATCCCAAGACACAACAAAATGCTTCACAGGTGCAGACTCAGTTACGAGAGTCCTGAGCCCTTGTAGGGCTCTGTTTCTGCCTTCCTTATTTGAACAGTCCTGTAATGCGAGCTCTGCCTCAGTGTTCCAGCCACCAAACTGTTTTTCATTACAGAATGTTCTAGCACTAAGACTAGCAATTTCTAAAGTCCTGGTCGTATTTCCGATTGTCTTTTTCAAGGGGAAATAACTTTTGAAAGCAGAATTAAAGATAGAAAGCTCTCTGTCAGTGACACGGCTGCATCCAGAGCCTTTGTTGAGACTTGCTAGAGAATGACTTAGAAGTTGAGAAAAGCAAGACCTCATTGCCTTTCCAATGCTCTGACGCCTGACAGATAAATGCATTATAAAATGTGCAGGATATGCTCTCAGTTGTAAGTCGTATGTGGAAAAGATTGCTGTTGCTTTATTATTTTTCTCTTTTTTAAAGATTTTTTTTATTACCAACAATACAGTAAAACCATTTTGGAATTCACTATGGAAAAGAATTAAGGTTTTTAGCAAGACTGAGAACTGGTTTAATTACTGGTTACTAAATTACTTGACATAGGGTTGTTTTTTTCTTCAGCTTTTCCAGGGTTTATTTTTTCCTTTTTAATGTAGTTAGCACAACTCATGAGAAAGGGCAGATACTATGAACCATTTTATTAATCTTTAGCAACTAGTTTAAACTTCTTGGAATGCTGCTATTGAGAAGAAATTCCTCAATGAGTATTTCTTACATAAAGTAATATTTTTTCCTTTGAACTTGTGGTTGGAAGTAGATTTACTTTTGCTTCAAGCAGTGTCACTGCGATCAAACAATACTCTTTTTTATGAAATGTCATATTCTGTGATCCAAAAAAAAGGTTATTATTAAGATTATGCTTCATTAGGACTCACTGGGAATAAAAGACATGTCAGAATCCAGGTCTGGGGATTTTTCTTCTTTGTACAAAGTGAAGGAGCATATCTTATCTGGTGGCAGCTGTACAGAATCATAGAATCACAAAATCATTAGGGTTGGAAGAGACATCTAAGACCATCAAATCCAACCATCAAGCTGACATCACCGTGCCCACTAAGCCATGTCCTTAAGTGCCACATCCACACGCTTCTTGAACACCTCCAGGGACGGTGACTCTACCACCTCACTGGGCAGCCTGTCCCAGTGTTTGACCACTCTTTCAGTAAAGAAATTTTGCCTCATATCCAATCTAAACCTCCCCTGGCGCAACTTGAGGCCATTTCCTCTTGTCCTGTCACTTGTTACATGGAAGAAGAGACAAACACGCACCGCTCCTTTCAGGCAGTTGTAGAGAGGGATAAGGTCTTGCCTCAGTCTCCTCTTCCCCAAACTAAACAATCTCAAATCCCTCAGCCACTCCTCATAAGACTTGTTCTCCAGACCCTTCACCAGCTTTGTTGCTCTTCTCTGGACACACTCCAGCACCTCAGTGTCCTTCTTGTAGTGAGGGGCCCAAATCTGAATGCAATATTTGAGGCACAGCCTCCCCAGTGCCGAGCACAGAAGTACACTTCCCTATTACTGCTGGCCACACTATTTCTGATACAAGCCAGGATGCCATTGGCCTTATTGGCCACCTGGGCACACTGCTGGCGGATGTTCAGCTGGGTGTAAACCAATACCTCCAGGTCCTTTTCTGCCCAGCAGCTTTCCAGCCACTCTTCCCCACGCTTGTAGCACTGCATGGACTTTGCTTTCAGTGTGACCAGTGGGTTCTGATTGGCTTTGTAGCAAGCATGAATTTGTTTATATCTTGGATAGGTAACCAAAATTACTTAAATACAGTGACATACTAAAACATCTTTATTATTAGCCAATAAACTGCATGTTTTCACCATGCAGGCTCCAAAGCCCATTGCAACTACAGGTTCACTGATGCAGGTATTTTGATTAGTAATTTAGCCACTTGGTGGTGAAATTAGTTTGGCACATTTTACTCATTACAGTCAACCTTTAAGAATTACACTAGAAAACTCAGTTTTACAGGAAATATCAGGTTTCTTAAAGGTAAGGTGACAAGAAATATAAATAAGCTTTCACATGTTAAAAATTATGGTTTTCTTGAGTCCAGTGGTTTGTTTTCCTTCCCCATCTCGTTCTTTGGTTTACTTTCTTTTTCAATATTACATTTCCTGTTGGTCTGTTTTAAATGAAAGGGAGAGAAGAGGAAAAAAGGAAAAAGAAGGATAGCTCAAACAGTGCTGCTTTGCAGTGTGGTAAAAGGAAAGGAAGAATTAAGGCTAAGTCATGCCTCCCAACTATGTTTATTCATCTCTGTAAAAATCAGCATGTTGATCTTCAGAAAATCTGTCTAATCTTGACATCTACCTAATGCTGCCCCATTGGAGGAGACAGAAGTTTCATGAGCTTTTAATCAAATTAAACTAAAAATAGAAAAAGAGAGATGAGCTGGCTGAACTGTGATTGCTTTTCATCTATGCCATTACTTGGGTTCAAGTACCATACAAACAAAATACTTCATTATTGTATGTCAGAAACATAGGCTCAGATATTAGAATGCTTCTTCCAATAACCTTGTTATAGAAACTGTGAACTGAAATGAAAGAAAAGGTTAAACATATTTCTTTATTTTTTTTTAACTAGGCACACAGCAAAATCAGAAATTTCCAGTGAAAGTTCAAGATGCCATTAGGGAAAAGATGTAAGAGTTTAATTGTTTTTTATTCTTGATGGAAAACCTAAGACAAGGTTTGAAATTATATATATAAAAAAAAAAGTAATTGTTGAGTTTGAAGCCTGCAGTAATGTGTCAGTTGTCCTTTCTGGGACCTGGTCTATTGTGCCTTGGCTGTCTCCAAGGAGATGCAGACATGGTTCTGCATTTCTTCTTTTTCCTCTGTAACACATATTTAATAGCTCTCAAGTGTAAATGAGTAACAATGGCCTGTTCTTTTCTATGATTTGGATATAATATAAAAGATAATATATGTGGATAATATATTCTATTTAGATATATTATATCCAAGTATCTATTATATTTGGATATAATATAAGACAAAAAATATCTAGTGAGACACCCAAGACTGCTGAAATCTTTTAAGAAATGCAATGATTCTACCGCTGAGTAATGCTTTTTAAAAATATAGCTATGAAACTGTTTGCTACAATACATTTCATGCTGTATTACTGAGTGGCCTCCCTTGTCATTCCATTTATTAGTTCAGAAATAACCAGTATCTGAAATTCATTTTGTGACTAATGTTTGCCACCAATGTATTTAATTCCTTATGATTGCTATAATTTGTTTGCAGGGTATTTTAATTTACATGTTATTGAAACTTGCTCTTGACTTTTAAGTACTTGAGATTCCCAGTTCTATTCAGTGCATGATAGTATTTCTCAGAGTCTTTATTCCAATTAGACAAACACGTTAAATTCTAGGCAGAGGGACACTAAATGACAAAGAGAGGAAAGCATCTTCTGCAGAAAAAAAGCGCCAAACACTTTTTGATACTGGAACAAACATTTCAGTGAGTTTCCTGCTATGACACAGGGAACACAGTGTTTTGGTGCTAAAAGGCTGAGTCCCTCTGTTGTACGAAAATACTAAAGAATTAAAGTCAGAGTCTTTCTTCAAACAATAAACAGGAAACTTTATTGCAATTAAAAAAAACTCTACAATCTTGTGCCAAAATTTTACACATCGACTGCTTCCTGCTACTTTTGGGTTCATACTGTCTTACCTCCTGGAAAGCATTGTACATTAAATTCTCAGTAAATACTTCCCTCTTCACTGTGTGTCACAGCAGAATACAGTAATGAAGGTGGCGCTTGGACAGAAGGAAGGGGAACTGAGACTTCTTTCAGTTTTTAGAAAGGATAAAAGATGTCATAAGTGCATTAACAGTCTCTTCCTCTAAATGAATGCAATATGAAGAAATACGAATTCTGTTTTTTCCCTTTTCCCCCCAGAATTTATCACTGCACAGATTAACTTAAGCATCCTATCCACTGACAAAACATGAGTGTTACAGTGGAAGAAAATGGTCTTCTTGGGAAGGAGCTGAATCTCAGCTGTCTGTGGTACAAAGTATTACAGAGGTCAGAAGGGTTATGTGTAGCGATATTTCAAGTGGTCTTGCATAAATATGAAACAACGTGAGCACTGTGGTTTCAAAAATGGAACTCCAAATGTGCACCCTGTGCACAGAAAGTCTGTAAAGAGAGTGTGCAGAATAGTGCCTGCTGTGGGGAGAGGCAGCCTTTCCTGGCAGCGTTGCTCATGCCAGTGTGAGCTGGAACACAAATCCAGGTATTCAAGGCTCTCCCCTGGCCTCCTTTCCCCCTTTCATAGAAGAAGCAGCAAGATCCAAGCTGGATCACAGGCTCTTTCCATATTTGATTCAGGTTAGAGAAATAATGGTTTGATGTGGCTTTATTGTATTTAGATTTGTTTTGATTCCTTGATATTAATGGGCTTGTTTGCATGGTATCTTAAAATATTGACACTGCATTTATGGCATATTTTATTGGCATCCTGCTAGCAAGAAAAGGCATTATGAAGAAACAGCATCTTGTGTGTGTAAGTATTCCTAATCAGATATACAAACTTCTGAACTGTGGGCTTTTGGCCACTGCTGTTTTGGTAGCTGGAGTTCTGGCCAGAGAAGTTAGCTATTAAGTGCATTTCTGTGTAAATCCAAATGTTAGCTCCGTGAATATCAATCTGTATGTGAAAATCGGCATGGAGATAATGTTTGTGTCTCTTGGAAACGCTAATTTAGTTCTGTGATTGCGAGAGGACATATTCACAGAATCATAGAATGATTTAGGTTGGAAGGGACCTAAAAGATCATCTAGTCACCTCCCACTAGACCAGGTTGCTCAAAGCCCTGTCCAATCTGGTCTTGATCATATTCATGAATACGATCAAATATGTTGGGAACTGGGAAATCCACTGGGGCAAGTCAGATATAGTTATCTGCCACCATTAAATAGACCAGACTTTCAGCAGTACTTCTGACTGCTATACATAAAGCTTTTAGTTATGCAGCCCCTATCTCCTCTTAAGCTGTCTAGAACATTCCCAAACAATAATAATTTCTTCCTTGAAGTTATACTTTTTGGATATGGCCAAACTTTCTGGCATTGGGGATAAATAGAATTATACGTTGATGGTGAACTTGCTGCTTCTTGTCTGAGAACGTCTACAGAGCAACTTGCCAAGAAGTTTGTTGGGATTAGGAAGTACAGGAAAAAGAGAGAAATGCAATTTTACCTTTAGGAAATGTTTCTTTAAAGAGACTTCCTTTCACCTCATCTCTGTGTTTTTCCTGTCCTTCATGATGTGACACTTAGTGCCAGGGGGATGTCAGTCTTTTTCAGGTAGGTTTTTTAGAGAACTGAATTAGAGACAGTTTTGTTTAGAGAAGGTTCTGTGAGAGGGCATTTGACACAGTTATGCATGTAGATATGCTTTTAATGAAGAGAGGTAAATACTTATTATCTGGAGGATATTTTACTCAAACCCAGAATGCCTCTTCTTTTTATAGCGCAGGTATGCTATGGTAGCACTGAAGTTTTTAAATGTTTGGAATTGAGTACTGAGATACGGTGATGGGACTTAAGTATACATGTTGTGCGTCCTTAACTCCTCAGACTTTTAGCCTACATACTTCTTTGCTTAGTCTTTTCCAGAGCTGAGATTTTTACTTTTGAGAGTTTGAGAGAGTTCTTTCATCTTTCTTAGTTACGTTGCAAAATAAGGATTTCCTGATTTAATGCAACTGCTTGTTTCAGATAGAAAAAAATAATAAAGCGGAACAAACCTTAGGACTTAAGTCTCTCAGTCTCAATAAAATCGGTAAAGATTTAAGTAAAGCTTGATTACATATGACTAAGTACAGGCTAAAAGTTGCAGTTCAGAAACCAGTTGGGCAGATTTTAAGCTGATTACAGTCTCTACTGCAGTGCCCCATAAATGATATTAAAATTCATCCTTTTTCTAGATATAGAAATAGCAGCCTTTGCTTCATTATCTTTGCCTCAGGAAGTTTTCAGTGTCCAGGTCTTTTGTCTGTTGGTAAGGGATAATGTTATATGTATTTAAACAATTCAGACTGAAAAAAAGGCCAATGCCCATTGGACTTGACAAACTGAAGGTTTTGGTTCTTATTTTGTTAGTTATTAGGTGATGTTATCATATGCTAACATTTTACGTGAATACTCCACCTAATCTAGATAGAAGCAAAGAATACAGGGAAGTGTGGTGACGTGCCTGCTCCTCATCACAACTTGTATGCAAACAGTGTTTTCCCACAACCTGCAACAGTCCAGAACTGTGCAAAACGAAGTCTCTCCATTACACACAGCTGCAGGACAGAACAGTAAGGAAAAGGGGCACAAGTGCAGTATCCCCAGATGCTCCCAGGAAAAGGCTACTACTGCGGTTTGCAGCAACCATTGCTCTGTTTCTTTTCCTGTTCCTGGCTTCAAGCAAAAGCTCAAGCTGAGTGAGCAGCACAGGACTTCTGCAGTGCGAATGTAACACTGTATTTGCAACCATTTTCTAGGTACCCTCCTTCCACCGCTGAGTCAGCAGGATGGAGTGGGGTTTGGCCATGTAAAATAGCCCATGGAAGTTAGGTCCCCTATGGGCAGGGGCAATATTTAGAGAAGGTATAGGTGTAAAAAGAGTAATTGTGACCTGCATTTTTTATATTCCATATTCTTGTGAGAGAAATTAAGAGAAAGAAATCAGTATTACCTCACTAATGACACATCAGCACACACTGTATCATTACAACAGAACTGCATCCCTCTGTGTTACCACCAAAATCAGTTCAAATGCACTCTAGTCTTTTTCTCTCTTCTATATGTTTTGCTGGAGAAATAATAATGCAAAACAAGTCTTGTTTCCCTGATGGCTGTTGTCATTATATCTGATAACTATCACAAAGAGATAAAAATATTTGTTTTTCATATTGTAGGCTGTTAACATCCTTTGCTTGTCAAAGTCTACAATACTACAGACAGGGCTGTCACTCCATATTACTAATTTGGCCCTCAGCAAAACAAAGGTACATGCTGTACTAAGTGTAAAGCTAAAGTGACAGAGTCCTTTATGCAACTAAAATAAATATATTCCTGTCACTTTGAAATCAGCAGTGCTCTCTGGCATTATTTTACAGGTACTAGTGGAAGTTAAAGGATGAAGTGAGAGAAAGCAAGCTCTTTGAATTTCCTTGCATACATATGTATCTATACTGATTTTAACCTTGCCCATAAAAGGTCAAGCATAAAATTATTTCCTCAGAGCAGCTGTCTTCAGAGGTCTGAATTAAGATAGATGGAGAGTGCCATAGGAAAAAAAAAAAAGTTCATTTTACCCTAATTGGATTAAGATAAGTCTCACGCATACTGCAAGGGTGAGGTTTCACTAGAGTACAAACTGCTGGGTTGATGGAAAGGGATTAATTTATGTGTCTCTTGTCAGGTTGTTGACTAATAACGTATTGATCGTATCTGTAAGATATGCAGAGTGTCTGTCGGAAAGGAAGACACTCTGGAATTGAAAATTGCTAGCATATCTGACATGATCAAAGCTAGATTAATACTATTAAGCAGCAGTAAGTAGACTGCAGCATACATCAGATGCAGAGTTTCATGTCACATGTCTTGAAGCAGACATCATAACCAGCCATAATACCCAACCTCAGCAATGAGGGACTGATTTGTGTAGCTCCTGGAATTTTTTTCTGCTTCTCTTTTATGTGTTCCTGCAAACTACCACAGTTCAATCCCAGAGGAGCCTGCAGGTGGTATTGTCCTTGCATTGAGGAGTTATTAAATTCTTAAGGTCACCATAAAAAAGGTTCCATTAAATTGAGTTAATAAAAACATTGGGCAAAGGTTTGCTAAGAGTGCAGGTGCCAAAGCCTTGGGAATTGGACTGTCTCTTATAACATCAAGCTAAAAGAATATTTTAAAACACATCACAATATGAAGATGCTAGAAATGCTGCTTCTGTGAAGATTTGGCTTGGGAGGGATAGAGGCACTTGTGCCTTGTTGAAGGAAATGTCCTATTTAATATACATATATTTTCAAAAGGGATGGGCTCTAGCAATTTTCACTGATGAAAGCTTTAAACTTTCTACAGAGAAGTACTAACTCTTCCTGCTGTTGTTGTCTCCACATATATATGCATAGAAAGACACAAAGATAAATAGGTGTGCATAAAAATGTAGATTAGATATATAGATCCATGGGTGATTTGTTGTTAACCCCTGTTTTGTACTTAACAAGGGCAACAGAACCTGCTGTTTTTCAATAATATTAAAATATGCTGAATGTTTACTCAGTGAAGCTCCCAAATAAAAGCAGGATTTGAAAACATTTAAAGCTGATTTCTTTAAAGGACTCTTAGATGAAGCCTTCGATGAGAAAAATAACCATAAATTGGACTTCTCCTTTCTAACATGTTATGACTGATGGCTTTTCTTCTGTGAACATTAGCATGAGATTCCAGCTCCACTGAGGTAAACAGCAAACCCTCCATTTACTTTAGTACAGCCCAGATTTCAGCACAAGAAAATGCATGTAGTTTTGCTGACATATTTCATCATAGCTTTAAAATTAATACCTGATGCTATTTTGAACTCCAACATATGAAGATACGATGTATTTAAAACTTTGCTGCATTTATTGGACAGCAAATGAAGTAAAAGGAAATTGCTATGTTAGCGATTCATTTAGAACCATTTTTAAAAGGATGATTTTTCATCTGAAGTCTGCTTTTTCATGGAAATGTATAAATTCAGCCGTCATCCTTAGGTATAACATCATATTAGCTCGAACTGCTTAAGACTGAAATAACATTTTGACATTCTTTCCACATTGCCAGTCAAAAGTGCATATATCTCAGAAGCTTCTACAAGTTTATAAATTCTCTTGCTGTATTCAGAAAGCAAAAGTAGCAATTATTAAAGAGAACATATGGCAGGTGCCTTAACACTCCAGGGTGACAGTAAAACATATGACTTCAGCTCATTATAAGTATTTTCTAGGTTCTTAATTGGTCTAGTAATTAAAATTCATAAAAAATGTGAAATTTTCAAACAAATAATACATTCTTAATGTATGTACTGTAATATTGCATATAATAAAATATACATATTTTTAAAATTTTGAATTAAGTTACTCGGTCATCTGTATGGTTACAGGGATTTGTTTTCATTTTGTCTTATTAGCTTTTTACATTTGTTTTTCAATTAAGAAATCACGTTTGAACACTCAGGTAAAATGTAAATAAGACTAATTTAACTACGGCTGTCATGGGAAGAAAGGGTAACCCGTGCAATAAACGACAGTTTATATCTATGGTTAACAGTAATGAGAATTCCATCTGTGGTCAATGAAGAGCCTGAAAAAAAATCTGTTGAAATAGTTTAGTAGCCTAAAAAGATTTTGTGAGGTATTATTCAATCTGATATTTCATCAAAGCCACTGATGAAATAAAAAATAACGTCAGTATCAGTGGGTGAGGAGTATACGCTAGGAGCAGAGTTTGAACAGGTTTAGCTTAAATGTGAAGACTGGGTTTGTAATAAGTGGAGTTATTTTTGTATGTGAAATTGGATTCTTAAATGCAAACCTTTAAATGTTTACTGGTATTAGAGGTTAGGTAATATCCCTGAGGAAACAGTTATTTTAAACATATAATCTGAAATGCATGGCAGCATAGCCATTGCGAATTGCCTTTCAAGAGAAGGTTTAGTTATTATGTGTTTAATCAATCCTAGCTGTAAGGAAATTAAGGAAAAAGTGTAAACAGAGAAAAACACAGTTCTGTCTTAAAGGCAAAAAGAGAGAATTGCAAATAACTGAACTTTTAAGAGGTATACAAAAAATTTCCTTTGCAAGAATTGAGAGGAAGGAAAGGGAAGTGATTATCTATGAGCAATATTTTATTACAGCCAAAAAGACCTCTAGCCCTTCAATTGAACAGGAAAATTAAAAATTACATTATGAAGCTAAACACTCCATCTAGAATGACTGTATATGTAGCCCTGGTAGTGTTTGCTGGCCACCCAGAAAATGAGGAGACTGTAATTAGTTGGGAAAAAATGGTGTCAGTATCTCCTCTGCTTTGTAAAATTGTGTAACTATGTTTTCCAGGGTACTGCTGAGGTACTGCAAGCCTGAGAATATAATTTCACTTTCTTATTTACTGTGTAATTTGTGAAGTTGTGCATGCATTTTCATCTGGACTTTATCTTTACCCTGTTTTTACCTCTCAACAGGGGAAAAAAGGTCCTCTTAGGGGAGGAACCCAATGACTAGGGATGAAAACAGAGGTTTAGACAACTTTGTGGACCAGTGGGTGTTCTTCTTGCTCCTCCTTTACTGTCTTCTGGATTTCTTATTCCTGTAGCATTGCTCCAATCCCTGTATATGTTCTATTCTCTTCCTGCAGTTATTTGGACTCTGATTTTATGCTTCTTCCCTTAAACCTGTAGTAGCAGACCTTTAACTGATCTTCCACCTTATTCTGTAATAGAAAGGCTTGTGAAATCTTCTGTACAAAATTAGCCCCCTGTAAGATATGACCTCAGTCACTGTGAATTATGCACCATGTCTGTGGAAAATAAGGTATGGAATTGTGTAATTTAGAGACTCTCTTGGAAAGTGTGTGCTGTGAGAGACAAGGGAAGGCTGCCGGGGCAGTTGCTGTGGCGTTTCCAAAAGTGTGAGTGTGTGCGCGCTCAGTTTTGTAAGCTTATGGCTCCTTCAGTCAATGCCACCTTGGAGCAGCTGCAGGTTTTATATCTGTGGATCCATAGCTCAGTATAGTTCAGCTGGGGCAAAAAGATTGGTACTAAGAATAATCCTGCTCCCACCTGCTGCTGAGCCTGCTCTGAGACTTTTCCAGTGCCCTGCTACTGAGAGTCTCTGGTGATGTAATCGTCACTGGGAGGAGGTGGTGAGAGGAGGATTTGATATTGGGTGTATATATATATATATTTGTGTATATTTCATCTTTCTTATTTACATTACTATTCTGTAGTATTAGTATTATTGTTTTATTAAATCTGTTAGTTTTATTTCCAACCCATAGATCTCTCTCCCTTATTCTATTTCTCCTTGCCTTCTGGAGAGGGGAGAGGGGTTAATAAAGAGCATCTGTCCAACATTTAGTGGCCAGCCCAGCCCTAAACCACAACAGATTTCTAACCAGCAGAACTGCATATAGTTTTTCCTGGTTTGCAGTTGATGATTCTGCAGTTCCACCTTTTATAAGCTCTTGTGAGGTTTTTTTCAGATTTATTTTTTTTAAATGGTGATTATTCAGAAAAGAATGCTAAGGTGAAAACATGTTAAGTCTTCAATTATGCTTAAAAACTTCTTCACTAGATCATTCACTCAGACTTACTCATGATAAAACTCTTGTTTTCTACTTAGTTTAGCAGCTTTATGATTAATCTATCATACATACAGCTGCTTATGAGTATGGAATTGCTATCAAGCAAGTTGAGAGCTGTTTGTTCACAGCTGTTGAAGGAAAAAAAAAGACGAGGAAGAAAGCAGATTGTCCATATGCAAGGTTGTATCCATCTGCTTGTTTTTTCAATGATGTGCAAGAGTCTTAGTCAAGGTGCCTGTTTCCTTCATCTGCATCCTCTCCACACTTACCTTGCATGGTATGTTTCCCCCTCTTGTTCAAGGAGGAACCACTCTGTCTGTAGGTGCGGTTGCACGTATGCCACATGAACGGCATTTCTTACTGAGTTTTTGAAAGACTACTATGAATCTGTGAGAAATCGAGAAATCAGAGAGATCAGAGGTATTTTGTGCTAGATTCACATTAAATTGACACTGAGGAAGTTAGTATAGCTTGTATGTGCCAGAAATTCAGGAGAACTTAAGGAAAATGTTAATGGCACAGTAAAAATTGGCCTGTATTATAGTATTTTAGCTAAAAAAGAAAGAACAAAAAAAGAACCTGTGGAATCCTTTATTTCCAGTCTCTTTTCCTTAAGAGTTTTGTTGGAATATATTTCAGCAAAATGGAGAATTGCACTTGATTAATGTATTTTTGCTTCACACAGCACAGAGTGGTATTCAACAATATTCCTCAAGTCAGCAAAGTGCAGGATTTTTGCAGTGACATCTAGGTTTAGGTATGAATTTGGGTTTGTCCACTGTTCTCCACTACATCAAATCCACTTCAGGATTAGAAGATTGCAGTGAAATATAGTCAGGAGAGACTGTGGATCTGATTTTGAGTGATAATTGACACTGTTATGTTACCTAAAAAGTATAGATTGTCCTTTGCAGATATTTGCTTGATTAATGTCTGATCTTAAAGTAACTAGATATTTGCAAAATTATAAAAAACAGAAATAAGGCTAGAACGGTAGAGAGCTATGATTCAGGGTCTTGGGGAGACTATTGCTTGATTTAAGTGTGAGTACACATCTTCACTGGCACTCAGCGGGTGCTGGCAATACCTTAGCTAAGCAAGGTTTTAATTTATACTGTGAAGAAATTGGTGCCACCTTTGCTCGTAACTAGAACTGCATTTTCATAGTAAGCAAAAAGTAAAATCACTTGTCAAATAGTACGTACTGGGTTGAAAGAAGAGGTTCTTCTCTGCTTGAGTTACAAATGAATAAATTTTATTTTGTATTTACTCTTGACTTTACCTCTGGGAAAAAGTGTGAAAGAGCCCTGGCTAATGTAACAGAAAATGAGTGGCAATGACTAAGACAAGTTAAAAAAAGTATCGTGTGACAGAAGAATAGTGAGGAAGCAGGAGGTGGCAGAATGATGGATTGGAAGAAAATGTAGTTTAAGATAAGATTATAATGGGTTTATAACTAAAACTGAAATCATACGAAAGTTAACGACAATCAAAGGACAGATCTATGTGTCTGGAGTATTCCTTCATTCTTTAGAAGCTGAGCTGTGATCTAATTAAAGTCTCCCATCCTTCAGATGGTGAAGAACCTAGATATGATATCTCCTCTTTTTTCAGGTATCCTTTCTGATCCGTGATGAAGAGAAAATTAGGAACTGTTAGGATACAGCATCTGACAATGATACACAGTTTCATTCAATGTTTTTACTTTCTTGTTTTGAAGTATCTAGTTGGTGTTTCTGGGTATGCAGACCAGGAATAGATAATGAAAGCTGAGCAAGTGTTCTGCTTGGAGCATAGCAGTATGCATCTCCTTTTTGTCAAACAAAACATGATTTCAAAAGCAATTTAATCCATACCTAGTTAATCACAAACTAACTTAAAACCGGGGATTAGTACTGTGTTGTGCGAGGAAGAGCATTGTGAAATTTTAATACCAGATGATTATGTGCAAGCTTGAACTTCCATAGGTATATCAAAAATAATATTGCTTTTCTGCAGGTAGCTTTAATTTAGAGTACAATCTTGTCTGGAGGAGAAATAGCAGATGATAAATCTCTGTCCATCAGTACATATTATGAGGAAAATTGTAGCAGTAAAACACTGTGAGAACATCAATAGAACGAATATCAATATAACATAAACAATGAAAATTCTGCGTTCAATATGCAATTCTGAAAAGACTGAGTAAAAGCAGTTCCTAGTTATGTTGCCTCTGGAAGTGTAGCTTAGATGTATAGGTGACATGGGGGATTCTGCTGTTTCGAGCCATGTGCTGAGAGGCTGAAACCATGACTTCAGCTGTGGCTGCTGCCAACCTGTTTCCTGTGTCCCTGTTCCTGGCAATGAGAAGGTGCCATGGCCCAGTAGTGGTGGCTTTTGCCTATGAACAGGTTAAAAACAAAAAAAAAAAGCCAAAGGTGCAAGAATTTACATCTGCCTCAGTTCTCTTCATAGACGTGTACTACAGATTGTTGTGTGCTTTTATGCCCTTTAGTGCCATTTAGTGACAGCTACCTGCTGTTGTATTTAACTCTTTAAGTCATTTTATTTTTTTCTTCTCTGTGGCTCCTCTGCTGCATCCCTGTTATAGCTGCGATGGTGGTCATTGCAAGTGGCAAAGTCACAATTTGCATGGATTAGGTTTTGAATTTAATTAAAGTTTAATGGGCATGGTTATAAATATTTTTAAATGAATGGATTAGTGTAGAAAATTGAGGTTTAGAGAAAAGGAATTAATCTTATCAGAAAACAATGCATGTGTTGTAATTTTCCAGTCAGATTTTTTTTAACCACATCTGAAGTGTAGATCTTCATCAAAGACCTTTATGAATGTGCCAGGCAACCCTGAAGCCAATTCCAGAAGTCAGAAGTCTGATGGTTATACTTTTTTCTTTAATTTAAAATAAAGATATGTGAACTACTGCCAGGTAACTGAAATTTTTATCTGAGGCATTTTTAATGTCTTCCAATGCAGCAGTAAATCTTTTCTCTTCCAGGCATACCTCCAGTTATCCTAAATCCATATGCAATAATTTTTGTACTGATCTTAAGTACTCAAGAAACTCATGTGCACTTTAACCATGTATTCTGTAATTTTACAGTTTTATTACATAAATTGTCTCTTAACCTTGTGGTACCTTTTTTAGCTGATAAACTCAACATTTGTGCAAGCTCATTATTTATTTTTTTTTCCTAACAAGGTACTGCTTTCTGTATCACCATTAGTGGCATATATCTGAAAAATCCATTCCTTTAAATACTCATTCTGATTTCACATCTCTGTACACCTTTCAAAAAAGGAGTATAATGAATTTCCTAGCAGTGTTTCTGGGACAATCACTGAATTCCCCAAAATATATGTAGATATCAATATTATTTAAAAAATACAGATTTTCTGAGTGGTATTAACTTTTGAACAGTATCTGACATCATGTGCTTGCTGCTACAGACTTAAAAAAGTCTTCAGTTGGGATACTGGCTTTTTGCTGACTCTGTTTTATGCATACCGCCATTGAAACTCTCCGTGTGGCATACTAGTTTCCCTTTGGAATTTGTAGAATGTCATAGAGCAGAATTTAATTGTAACCCAAAATTTCAGTATGGTTTATTACTGGTACTGCAGTTTAGAGCACAGTTTCACTTGGAATTTGTGAGCAACAGTGTGTGGTTTCTTCCTATCCATCTACTTTTCTTTGCTAAGCATTAAATGAGACATTTCCTTTCTTCTGAATAGAGAAATGTGATCTAAAATAGGGGGAATGTATTAAAAGTAATACACTTATCCTAAACAATGAACAATCACTTCAGCTGATACAGCAGGACATTTGTTAGAGGAGAAGTCCTTGTTTCTCATTTTCTTTGCTTTTCTCTGGTCTTTCTTCAGACCACCTCTGAATTTTCATTCCACTCTGGTTTTTTGTTAATGCTGCCCTCTTACAAATGTAAGTAGTGTTAACTTCTGTAATAGGTTTTATTTGTGTGTACATGTTTATGAAGAGTGAACTGGCCACAGTGAGGGGTTTTTTAGTAATCTTTGAGTGTGCCATGGCAGGATCTTGCTCACTTGATTTAAGAGTGATGGGTCTCATTACTTTCTTCATCTTGTCTGCAACGTCCAAATCTTTGGTAAATGCCTCTCCAATACTGATTGCGTGTATTGTACCAATATATCTTTCATGAGCTCAGATTCCCTAGCAGGCTTTTGGCTGTGTGCTTACTGCTTCTCTGAGTAATGGCATGTTTTCTTTTTCTCTTGCCAGTTCCTTGCTTTTATTTAATGCTAAAGGCTTTGTTACTAGAACAAGAGATAAGACTGCTTTAAAAAATATTTTTAGTAGAACTATATTTGTCAAATATGCAAATGTGAGAGACTGACCTTGCCACAGATATCTTTCAGTCAGGGAGTAGGATTAACTAAAGATATAAATGAAACATGGAACTGTGAACATTAACATTCTGTAGTTGCTGGAAAGTTCAGTTATATTCATATTTTTTGCTATTGTCCACATTTGGCTCATACCCATTAGGAGGACAATGAGGGGAAAACAAATAAACCCCCCTAAACTATGGTGTCAGACAGTCGGGGAGGGGGACGAATTGTGATTAAATATAAAAAATACTTGAGACTACCCCTTTGTGTCTTCAGGGTTCTTTCAGAATAAGATTTTGTGTTTATTCTAATGATCCCCTGGGAGCTTATAGCCTTGCAGAAAGTAGTAAGTGCCAGAGGTGTCATCAGCAGCCAGCAAGCCTGTCAGATATACTCTACTCATGTCCCAACCTGTAAGATGTCAAATCTGACAGATCCCTTGGCAGTGCTGGATGTCCGGCCTTTTCCCACCCTGTCATTCTACTTGCTAGGCCTGCTGTACATGATATTAACACATGCGGCACAAATGGAATGGCTCCTTATTGGAGTGATGAAAGCAGTTGCCTGTGATACCACAGAAATGGACTTGATGACCCAGGAGGTCCTTATCATGTCCTGTGTTTGTTTTCCTCTTAGTAGGTGGGATTCTGGTTTCAGCTTAGTCTATTGTGAATAGCGATCTAATCACTTCTCAGAAGGTAAAATACAGACTGGCTCCAACTGACTTGTTAAATTACAGCCTGTGCAAGGATTAGCCATTTCAGATGGC
>NW_010206486.1:0-22071 GCF_000695765.1 Mesitornis unicolor | reverse complement strand
TCCTTTCCTACTATGTTATTCCTCCCTGTGTGAGGAGGGGTACTTAGCCTCCTTATTCAAAGGAAATCTGTTGAACAAGCACACGCCCAGGCCACAGTCTGGTTGTCAGTGATGTTACTCAAAGTGTTTCCTTAGATCTCTTCAGACAGAGATGCATAAAAAAACACTCACAAGAGAGATGAGAAGGCTGCCGGCCCTCTAACTGCTTTTCATCAGCTTTAAAGCCACTGTTTTTCTCTCCGTGTAACTTTCTTTTGAGCTTTGGCAAATTGTACTCTTGATCCTTTTGTCTTTGTGCAATGTCCTCTCGTGCTTGCCTTAAGCTCATCTTAGATGCTGCTCCATATGGCAAACTTGTTCTTAGTGTGTTTTGCCAAGACAGTGTTCTCTCTTTGTCTAGGTTACTCTTCAAAATACTCCTGTTCCAGAAAGTGTGTAGAAACTTCTTGTCACTTGGACAACTGCAAGGTATAACCACAGGAGCTCTGTGGTGAGTTGACCCTGACCAACAGCCATGACCTTTCCCAAGTGCTCACTTATCCCCCCCATGAGTCTCCACTCTCCGCAGAATGAAGGGAGGGAATCAGAAAGGCAAAAATATCATGAGTCAAGATAAGGACATGTCATTAATAATAATTAAAAAATAATTTTAAAAAGTGATGCAAAGGCAATCACTCACCACCTGTAGAGGTCTGGGCCATAGAAACACTGTAACTGCCTCAGTTGATTAAAATGGGACCGGGAGGCATGCAGCTGCGATGTGGGAACGACCTTGAGTGCTTGAAAACAGAAACCTGGCAGAAGAGTAAAGAAGATAAAGAAGGCACTGAACACAACAAAATAGACTGGAGACGGAGAAATTTCAACCAATCATACATTAGCTTAGCCGGGGTGGGTAGGCGTGCAGCCAATTAGGAGTCAGATAGACATAAACATAGAATGCTGGAAATGTATAAAAACCATGCTTTGTGTGTAATAAAATGGCTATCAGAGCATCATATTGGTGTACTGTAGTCCGTTCCTCGCATGGACCCTAACAACCACCTTGCACCGGGAGACTTAATGACACATCATGTATTACATACACACAAAAATTACAGAATAGGCATTCCCAGCTCCAGGCTCACTGACGTCTTTTGCTTATGCATTGTCCCTGAGTTGGGACTTTTGTAGAGTAGGGGAAAAAAAATACTGAGGCTTTTTTTTTACTTTTTAATAGCAAATGTTTTATGAAGCATTCTATACCATACTAGTGCTAATATTTCTGTCAGACACTGTTTACAAAAAATATACCTTTGCCATTATTCTTATCTATGTGAATGCTTGGTAAAGGGACAGCTAATGGTTGAATATTCGAGGAAGCTTGGTTAAATACCAATTTTATGATTGGATCTAGGCTGAATATAAGCCAATGCTGAATTCCAATGTAATTCCACTTATTCCTGGAGTTACTACATTGTATTATTAGACTTTGTATTATAAGACTTCTAAAAGGGCTTCAGGACTACTTGCTGCTAAGTTTCATCGATAAGACCTACTTGTATCTTAAGTAATATATATAAAGATACTCTAAAAATGTAAGATATTTTAATCCTCTATCTTGTAATTAAAAATTTAAAATAGTCAAATAACTTTTAAAAAATTTCTTCTGAAATCAAGCTTGTAGTAGTTAAGTTTGAGCATTGATATTTGAATAGTTTGGCCTAATGAGTTGGTAACAGTTAAACAGTGTCTACACTAAGATTAAATTTGGGGTCTCTGGCTGGACCCTTCTACCCAGAAGAAGCTGCTGAGTTGGTTTTTTTGTTCTAATTCTAATGAAGCTCTAGTACACAGGCTTAGTTTCGGCAAGTATTAATGTCCATGCATTTTATTTTGCTTTGAGGTATTGTGCAGAACTCTACAGTTTTCAGTTAATATAGATTGAGATCTTTGGAGAATACTGATTTTCTTTCTCCCTCAAAAATAATAATAAAAAATCTTCTAGCTCTTCAATACTTGGTTATTTTTGTGGGAAGGGAAATGTTATATCTGATAGGCAATAATATTGGTTTTCTAGGGCAGGTGATTAATTAATGCAGTTTTTCATTTCAGATTTAATAATAATTTTTGTTTTGCTTCTCAACACCATTGTAAAATCCCAGAAGACCTTTACTGAAACAGGAATGAAACAAGTTAGCAGATGTTATTAAGAGAACATGTCTGTTGCTTTTGCAAAATGCCAGAAGTTGATTGCAGACCAACTGGGGAAGACCTATGAGATCCTTCCAGTGTACACAAAAGGAATGAACCTATAATTAAATTACAGTTAAACACAGATGGTTATTTTACAGCAGGTGCTCAACTTTGAAAGTGTATCTCTGGACTATTTTTGTTCCAACATGGTGTTTGGTCCCTGTTGGGTTTCTGGCATCATGTTATGGTTGGATAAAAATATTCCTTTGAATTTTTTTTTATTTTTTTGCCAGAATACAAAACTATCCAGTGCTGCTATGTTTTAAAGCAAAGCTAGAAGAAAAACATGAAGCAGAGATTAAACACAGCAAAGGGAAAAATAAGTATTGGCTTATAAAGTGGATATCTGCATACCATTTATGAGATCTAGAGGACTAACATTTACAATTAAACCTAGAGTTCGGAATTTGAGGTTATCCAAGGTGAAATAATTGCTATGCAAATATTAGAGCTAAATGCATCTTTTATTTGAATGCTGAAAAAAATAATGCTAGAATGTTAAATCATTGCAAGGTATATTTATATGATTTGGTTATGTATAATATAAACATTTCAAGGATTACATAGTCTTCATATGTGATCTATGTCAGCAAGATGTACTTTTTAGAAACACCTCAGTTCAAATTAGAATTATTGCCTTAATTAACATCTACTGAGATAAACATAATTTGCATGAAAATAAATTTTGATTTCATATTTTATTTTAAATATGACAAAAACCTATCTTACAGTTAATGACATCTTCACAATAATGGGAAAATATAACCTTGCCCTTTTGTGAGTGATCAGATTGTGGATGTAGGTTGTTACTGATTGAAGTTTTAGCGAAATTTATGATTCTATTATTAATACAACATTGTATATTGAATTAGACTTTAGAAGTTTGATTTGTCGAGATATTGCCCAAACAGCTCAGGTTAATAGTTCAGCTCAGGCATATTGCTAAATGTCCAGAGGGCATTTGACTTGCTGCAACCATTTGAGTCAGCCCATATAAATAAACCACTAATAGAGATGCAGGACTTACAGTATACTTTTAAGAGCAGCTTAGGTAAGCTTTCCAGTTCTCTTGTTGTTCAGCTCATGTTTTCAACATGCACCTCCACCTTCAAGCACAGAGTTAGTTAGCTTCTGCAGCCCTGAGGCTGGAGAAATCTCATGAGGTGTCCAAAGAGTGAGAGGAATTTTGATGCCTTTACCAGCTCAAGTGCTGCTGAACAAAAGGAGTCCATGTTTACTTGGGCAGTAAAGTGACACTGATGAGCTTACTATTTCTGGATCTCTTAAAATCTCTTTTGTAGGAATAGTCTGTCTAAATATCTTATTTCCTAAGCTATAGGAATTCAGAGAAGGATGTTTTGTAGTAATATCCCCTTTGACTTACTTGCTTAGCTAAGTAATGAAGATGCTAGCATAAGAAAAAGCAATTTATTTGCAGTGGACAGGTCATCACTTATAAATGGCCAACCTGTCTTCTTTCAAGAAAAAAAAACAGGAATTTTTGCTGTGATCAATTGTGCAAGATGAGGAAAAGCATTCTACTCTAAATCAATATAATAATTGTCTGAATGTTTCTCATTCATCTCCTCTGGAATTGCTCTTCCCCTTTACCTTAGTGATATCAGCCCTATCTTTGTCTACTACTCTCTCTATTTTTCCTCTCACTCTTCGTTTAACTCTGATATAGCAGTACAGACCACTCTGCTCCCTAGTAGTGCAGACATCACCTTTTATTTCTACTGACATTTCCATTCATACCATTCTTTGTTTGCAAATGTTTGGGGTTGTTTGTCTGAGCTCCACCATTCTTGTTTTGCTCTCGCTCTCTCTTCTGCAGTGTTTCTGAACATTTACCTTCCTAATATACCTGAAATGTGTTGACTTCATTCCTGGAATCATAGAATCATAGAATGTGTTGGGTTGGAAGGGACCCTTAAAGATCATCTAGTCCAACCCCTCTGCAGTAAGCAGGGACATTGTTTCTAGATCAGGTTGCTCAGAGCCACATCAAGCCTGACCTTGAATACCTCTGGGGATGGAGACCACCTCTCTGGGCAACCTGTTCCAGTGATCTACCACCCTTATGTTGAAGAACTTTTTCATAATATCCAACCTAAATCTACCCTTTTCTAGTTTAAAACTATTACCCCTCATCCTATCGCTACATGCCTAGTGAGCAGCTCTTCCCCAGATTTCTTATAGGCACCTACCAGGTATTAGAAGGTTGCTATAAGTCCCCTTGAAGGCTTCCCTTCTCCAGGATGAACAGCCCCAACTCTCTCAACCTGTCTTCATAGGAGAGGTGCTCCAGCCCTTTGATCATCATTATGGCCCTCTTCTGGACTCACTGGAATGTTCTTCTTAGACCTGGGTACTTTGCAACTGCTGCTGCTTTAGAAGTAGTATTTGGTGTATCCTTGCATACAGTCATTGGTCTGAACAAGTCAATAGTAGGTGAGTACTGTGCATACATGGTAAGAAGCAGTCCTCATCTTGGAGAGTCTGAAATGTAAAGTATTTCTAGCAAATAGAAAGCCCGTCCACTGCTGTCTTGCTTTCCTCTTCTCTTTTTTCTTCTCTCTATCTGCTCTTGCTTAGAAGGGAGGAGTGGAGAAGTACACAGGCACTTTCTCTTTTCACCATAATGCCCAACTCTCCCTTCATGGTCTTCCCAGATCCTGAGCCATCATGTGGCCTCCTCTGCTCCCACATTGCTGTGCTGTGCTTTCTGCATCACAAGAGCTGAAATGTTCCTCAGAAAATTCCAGTGCTGGATTACCACTCCTGCGGGGTGCCCTTTAGAGACCCACCATAACACTGGCACTGACTTTGCTCTCTCATAGCTCAAACCCCAGACTGAGTTTTAGACAAGACATCTGTAGAGAGAACAAAGTTAATCGCAAAGTCCAAGTCACGTACACCAGATAGCTGCATGCCTGGAAGCATGAAAACAAACATTGGGTGAGGTGGTAGACACTGGGCCAGACGGCAACCATCACTAGATCAACATCTGGTGTTATCCGGATGCCTGGAGGAGTGCGAGATGAGGCGGAGGCCTCGTGGTCCCAGTCCCCCATTCCTTTCCGCCCCAGACAAAAGGAGCCATTACCTCTACCCATGCAGGTGTGGATTAACAGACTTTGTGACATTAACATAAACGATAAGATTGTCTATAGTTCTCCCCACCCGCACGTATGCCCCGGTGATGTAATGTAAAAGTTTGAGTATAAGTATCACCCCAATTTTGGCCCAAGAATGCGGACAAGTTGAACTTGGAACCATACTGATGACTGGACTGATTGAAGAATTCACTCGCTCTCTCCACCTCCACCACTCGAGTCACCTTGTAGGTAAGATGCTTTACCTCAGCTAATGCTGAGTGATTTTTCCTCAGGTTCATATTCCTTGAGTATATTTTATATTTCCCTGCTCAGATGCATGTCTAGGTTTCTCCGAGTATATTCTTGGTTTTGATATTAGTTATACAACCTTTAGTGTACCTGTAGCTTTTCAATTTATCACCAGCAATCCAAAAGAACCTGTAAATGTTGCTGTAAATAACAATTACTATTTGTTTCCCAACTTGCGTCTGTCGCATATTTGGTGCCAGGCCTCACAAGAGTGGATTTATTTCCCCGTTTTCGCAACAAAATCCCTGCTCTTCCTAAGACCCAGTAATGCTCAGAGGTGAACATATTTGACTCATGTGGGCCCCAAACTAGCTGCAAGTCTGGGCTTTCAAACCTAAACCCCTACAATACGTTTTTAAAACTCTGAGAATCTGGAAGTTCTCTGCATTCTCTTATATGTATATCCAGTATCTAGAAAAATCTTATTTTGGAAATAGAGCAAATTCTGAAATAATTTTTTAATATTTGCCATTTAACTAGTTTCTGCAGTTATTAGTGCTGTTATTTTAGTTACAACTTGGGCTGTTTTCTCTTATCCTCCACTCCCACAGATAACATTTCTAATAAAGTGCAGTATGTTTACAGTTTAAATTGGTAACTTTTGAAGGCGTTCCTTACTGAATTTAATGCTTACAAGGGACATCTTAGAATTCTGAAAAATATACAAAACCAGAAATATATCAATTACATTTTTAGGCAGTATGTGTAAGGGATATTTATTTTTTTAATTCTATATCAACATTTCCTAGTTGCTATTTTCAGCACACATCCTTATTTTTTTTTTAACTGATCTGTAATATTGAGACAGTGAGATTGGAGATTTCTTTGTTACACAATTTTGCTTGAGCATTAGTCACATGAAATTTAGTGCTTATTTTTGAGATTTAGAATGAGTTGCAGGATTTATTCTGTTAGAGTTATGCGTAAAGACTACAGTGTTGTGAATTAGTATTATACAATATTGGCTAGCTGTGCGTTGTTTCTACTTGAGATTCACCTTTATGGATTTTAAATTAAAATTTGCTTAACCTTATTAAGGCAAACATTATAGTTTTATCATAGGTCAATACAACAAAATGGAAAATGTAATGGTAGCATGGCAGAAAAAATACTTATAGGGTAATAAAATGCAAAGCTTATTTTTTTCAAGATCAATTCACATTCTTTGCTAATATTTAATCAGTCATACTGACACAGTGATTTACTTGGTGTTACCTCTGATGCATTCCACTGAGGCTCTGATTCCTAAATTATTTGTCTTTGAACTCACCGTGACCTATATTCAGTCTTCTGTGGCTGATGAAAATTACTCCTTTACCTTTCGCTGCTGATGACTTAAACCACCAAGAAAAGAAATATGCATTGACATTCTTCCAAGCCACATTAAGTTAGTCTTAGAGTATTAATATATAAGAACTTTTTCATGTTCTATACATAATGTTGCTGTAGTGAAGAGCCGCAATCCAGGTCTCACAGGTAGGCATGACTTCTGATTGTTTCAGCTATGGTAGGAAGGAAAATAGAGGTGCTGGAGTTTGAAAAAGTGATCTCCATCTAACAGTGGTCTCTGTGGGAAACTGTCAGGAATAAAGAGAGCAAACCAAGTGTGTCACAACAGCAGTATGATAGACACAATCCAATTACTGTAACATTATGCAAGATAAATTGAACTGTTAACACTAATTTGGATTCTTGAACTTTCTAGTCTGTTACTTCCCCTTTGTCATCTTGTTTTTTTCCATTTAGCTAATGGGCATTCTTTCTATTATGCAGGAGAATATTTTCCCTCTCTCTACTTGCTTTTGCTGCCAACAGCTGTATCTCAGCTGTGAAAGAACAGGTGTGTGAAAAATACTGATTTTGGCAAATAATTATTTTAATCATACATATTTGTATAATTTTTAATTAATTACCATGTGTGCTGGAATCTCAGGCAGACATTTTCCACAGATTAAAAAAATAAACAGAAATTAAGGTACAATTTGTATCCTGGAACTGCTTTCCTCTGATGCTGTCATTGCCATGATCAGTGGTGTAGTGGTAGTTATGGAGGCAATGTCTGATGAGCTCCTTGATGTGGTAGTGTGTCTTATGCACAGAAGGTAACAGCCTGTAATGAAAAATAAAAGACAAGGAAATATGGGCACTCTGTTTATCTTCTTACTATTTACAGTGTAAAATATCACTCTTATAGATATGCTAGTTCTTGAAACAGATCTCCTCTCTAAAAACTTGACTCTGCAAATCCTATGCATGTGTGTCTCCAAGTCCAAACAATCAGGTTTAGCCATGCAGTACCTGTTTGTGATGCACCTTTATCAGTAAATCTTGGTGTTCCACACCCAAAGAGCACTGTGAAGTCCTGAATCCTGTTGGCTACCTACTCTGCAACGTGATGTGGTTTGACAATAACTGCTAGCATGTTAGAGGGCCCTGTCACAAAGGTAAACAGTGTAAGGCAGGGACAAACCTTCAAGCAGTCCAGTGAATTGGTTCTTAGTCACAGGAGCTGGTGGACACCCACCCTTAGTCCTTGCTCACATCATAAGGAAGAGACAGGAAAAAGACTATTTAATGAGATCATCCAGAATGGAATGAGACGCTAAATATCTTCCCTCTGGAAGGAAAAAGTGAGGAGGTTTTTTTGTGGTGTTTGTTTCTGACTCCAAGACCAGCAGGCTGATATGAAGATTTGGCCTAAAGGTAGCAAGAAGTGATCAGGAGACAAGAGGAATAACTGAAAATCAACCAACCATTTAAAGATAAATAAATGTTTTGTGATAGAGTTCTCAAGACATTGAAACAAGCTGTCAAAGGCTCTGTACCTGCATTGAGACGAAGCTAGGAAAGGTAACAGCATGGGAAGCAAATGCACTGCCTGCTTACCTATGAGAAAGCCCCTGGTACAGCCTCTTCCTTTAGCCTGTCCTCCTTTGTTTTATTTAAAATCACCTTCCTGTTGATAACTGCATCTCAGAACTAAGCTGCCTTCCCCTGTAAAGTGCCCAAGCCTCTCGTTTCTCTTTCTTGTGCATTGTTGCCAAGCCTTATGCTTAGAAATTGGAACTGACTCAGAGAATTCATTCCCTGAGTCATTCTTGAAGAAACAGTATGCATAGCCTATGAGTTTCAGCTGTAGTTAAACAGAAAGAATATATACATTAAAGACAAAGCATCTTTCCTCATTGCCAAAAATCTTGTCTTCTGGCTGGCATTGCAACCAAAAAAAAGTCAGAAATTGTCAGCAGATAGTTGTTAACAAAAGATTTCTCCTATAGTTAGATTTCGTCATGTCACTAATGCTTATCTACCAAAAGATATATATGTATCCCTAATGCTCTTCTTGGATATAAGGGAATTATGTTTTTCTCTTTTTTCTCTCTATTTATACAGAAAGTATGAAACTGTAAAGATACCCTACAAGCCTGGAGCTTCAACTTTTCAGCATGAACCTCTAGGACTGCTATTCTGGAGTAATTTGTAAAATGTAAAATGGTTTCAGTGCTTTATCAATGACATGCTCGACAATCTCTGCCTCTGTGCCAGACTCATGAAATGTTAAACTCGCTCCATTATGATATTTTCTCCATTTGTGCCTTTAATTGAATTGTAAAGCTGTCGTCTTTGTGTACTTGGCTCCCAAAGGTGGAATTATAGCTAGACAAACTATTACTGACAATACTGTCAGAAGAGAGATGTGGAGATATTACGTTCACGGTAATAATAAAGGAATTCCCAAAGCTGACTTTTAATGTGTATGCCATTCCCATTCAGACTGCAGGGCCCATAGCTCTTTTGGGTAAAGACAATGACAGTATGAGTTAATTTGGTCTGATTTCTTAGCAGCACCAAACCTTCTCTAAATCTGCTCTATGGAAAACACAGGTGTCTGCGATCCTCAGTTTGAGGCCATGGGGAGTCGTTACTGTGTGCCGGGCAGGTACACCTACCACTGCTTCTGGTAACTGATTGTTACCAGAAACAATGCATGTTTTTCTTAAGTGAAGTAAGCAAAAGTTATATATAAAGAAGTGAACTTTTCCATATAAAGCAAACCAAAACTTTAGAAGTCTAATTTCTTGGTTGTATCCTCAGATTTGGGAAAATTAGCCCTTGCTTTGCGATAGTTTTGCTTGTCTACTGGATAGGAGTGGTATTTTGAGGAGCATCAGGAAACTGAATAATCACTGCCTGGTTAGGATGCCTGTAGGAAACAGTTTGTCTAGCTATAATGAGCACTCAGAGGAAGCAGTGATTTCCAAACAGAGTCTGGGAACATATGGATTTACTTTTATACAGCACAGTGAAATTTAGTGCATGAAAACAGAACAGGACAAATTTCCTCTCCACATCTGTGTATTCCTGTGCTCGAAGTCTTGTTTTGGGCAAAAGGGGAGCGTATCAGGTATACAAAACCAAGAACTTATTGTTAGTTTAAGTAGGAGTAATTAATCAAAATACAGCAAGCTGATTACTAGTTCAATTACTACTACTATGCACAGCATTATGTTAATTAGCCTATTTAGCTACATATAGAAGTTACAAGAAAAAAACCCAACATGAATTATTGAACCTTTTTGCTTTTTGGTGTTGTGCTCAACCTGCTGTCCCTCTTCCAGGTCCAGAGGCCATCTTGGGATCGCAGTGCATTGCCAGACCCTGTGGAGAATGACCTGTTACTGATGGAGATTTTTTCCTTCTCCTCTTTGCTGGGAGAATCATGCTGATGTTTACTCTCCTGTTCAAAGGTTTGGTCATTTCTGTGTTTTTTTGAAACACGCTATACCTTGCTTTTCATTGGGTTGCAGCTCCATGTTCTACATGGTTTTACTACATGCATGATACATTTTGAATATGCTCAGTAGTGGATCTGTGTCCTTTTTCTTACCCCTAAAACTGGTTTTGCCCAGCTCCAATGCATGCATTATTACCAGTAACTGACTGCTGCTGAGTTGTTCACAGCTTCAGGTTACCACCTTTGACTGCTGCACCTCTAAGGCCTCTGCCTCCACCAAAGGCCTGAGCTTCTTAACACTGCAGCTTTATTTTAGTGCATGAGATAATTTTACAGAGGATAACTCTTTATTATTCTTATCTGTATCAAAAATATTAACAAAGTGTCTATTATTATATGCAATCATACAAAGCTAAGTAAAACTAAAATGCATTAGTCAATAGCAGCCTGCTCACTAAAAGCTTCACGTTACAGCTAAACCTAAACCAAAGTTTTCTGCAAGCCAAACACAGGCAAAGCAAGCCTGGCAATTCTTGAGCCCTCTGTTGTTAAAGAATCACAATGCCTGTGACAATGGCGTACTATATGGGGCTACAGTATAGGTCCAAATTGTGATAGAGATTTGAGTAATTTTCATTCATCACAGTTAATAATCTTGGGCCCATAGGTGAGATTTGAGAGCAAGGTAGGATTGTTCTGCTTGGGGACAGCTGGCAGCAGCACCTTGACTGAATGGGACGATCTTTACTACCATGCTGCACACAGCAGTCTGCAGAGATGCATGGCATCAACTGTGAAAAAGCTAGCTTCGTTAAAGATAAATCAAATAAAGACTGAACACTAGCCAATATATATATATTTAGTACAATATTCTATATCCCACCAAATAACAGATTTGTGAGTTATCCATGTGTAATTCATTTAGTGGATTGTGCAGAAAAAGAAGTACTGCATAAGTTAAAAGGTTGTTTTTCTACAAAATCTCCCATTATTTGTTTGGGTGTCTAGAGAGTATTAATAATTTTATTAATGTGGAAATAGTAATTCCCAGTGAAGATGGGGATAGGGCTGTAACCATATTTAGAAATTGATTCCATAAGAATAGTCAGGCAAAATTATAGAAAGCTCAAATTATGTTGCCATGGGTAGTGACCTAGTGCTTTTAACCAGTGTATATTTACATCAGTAGTTTGATGGACAGAAAACATACTACTATTCTTCTTCTTTTGAGCTACATTCTGAAAGACCTTCACTAGTAGATAGTGTGTTTTCAAATTAGTCTGCAGTTACATCAAGTACAGTTTTTGGGGTATGAAACTAAAATTACTTTTAAACAAGAATTTACATATGTAAAGAAAAATAATGCACAGATGAGAGCTGACATACCATATTTCTAAATAATTTATTATAAATATAATTAAGATGCCTAAATTAATGTGTGAATGGTTATATAGCAGCCAATTGCTAGCTGTATTTCATCACTTTGTTATACTACGTAATAAACATAGGTTATGAAAAGTGTGATTTTGTACAATGTAGAACATCAATTTCAATTTGCTTTAATTTGGTATTGTAAATCACTTCTCTTTTGGAGCTTAAGTAACAAACTTAATCTTAGATACTTTAAAATACATTTACATCAATAGTAGTATTTTAGCAATATTATAAATCGCAGCAGCTTTTAATTACTGTGCTTGAGGATGTGTTTGCCTGAATAAAATAGATCCCTATAATATCCATAGTAAGTTCTTTAATACTTGGACTGTTGGTTGAATCACTGATGAGGGGCATAGCATGTTCTCCAAGGTAATTGATTGATGGATCTGCAGTCTAAATTTATACAATTTGATTAGTTTCACTGGCAGATAATTGGTAATTAGATGGTACACAAAATGTCATTTTCTTCCATGCTTCATCTTTCAATCTTATTTCCCAAATAGCATTTGTTGGAATATAAAATCATAGGCTAGCATGAAAACAGCTTTATATCCTAGGTAATGCCATGGAATAGAGAATTTGGATTGATTGAAATAATTTTTTATACTGATGGTAGCAATTAATTTATTCCTTTTAAAGAAAATGTGATTTAGGTTTATTTTTCACCATAACATTTTAAAGACAGATCATCTAAAATTCAAACGTTTTATCTTGCGGGAGTAAAGTATGTAATGATACCGCCTGTGTTGTTTGTCATGTTCAATTTTTGGTTTTTGTATTTAAAAATGTTCTCTTTTTAAGGTTTTCACAATGGATTATTCTGACATGTATAAAAGTATTATTGAATGTTTGAGATATCCATTACTGTTTCATTATAGAACAAATGACTGTAAAATTTGCTTATTAGCATAGCAGAGCAGTAGTGCATGTCCCATTATTTCAACAGGATAAGGCAGCAGTTTCATTAATTTGGAGACCAACAGCAACTAGACAAGCCGAAAGTTATCTTCAGACTGTTTAGCTTCTTGGTTTCTCACTGAATGCTATTCTAAGCTATGGCTTCCATTCAAGGATGAAAACCAAAGAAAGAAAACATTGCTTATTAAGGGAGACTGTAAAACCCTAGATTCTGAGTCTGGCTTCAGAAGCATGTTAGCAAATGATTCATTCTTGGGGAAAAGGAAGAAAAAAGCAGAATTGCAAAACAAATAGGAAATAATCTGATAGAGAAAAAATTAGAGGGGAAAAAAGTGTGGAAAAATCTACATGATTTGGGTTGTACCCAAATGAAGAAAAGCTACAAAGCCCAAGTACAAGGGAAGTTACACTGAGTTCTTGAATTCCCTAGTGTTACTTTAGCAATGTATACTTGACTAGGTTTATTTAAACTCTTTGCCTCCACTTCACTCATAATTAAATAGCAACAAAGGGAACCAAAGGGTTTGAATCTGCAAATTCTTGCACTACACATATTCACCTGTGTGCTAACACTTCATAAATCATTACCCCATGAGAATGGTAGCACTCTGAACCCATTTGGAGCAGACATAAATTACTTTGCAAAGTTAAAGTCAGTAGAAAAGCAGGCTATATTAAGCTTATATAATTTTTCTGGTTCAATTGATGTTTGTAAAGTTCAAACCATGTAGAGCTGAGGAAAAGCTCCAGTAAGGATCTGCATATCTTTATACTGATAGTATATAAAACCTATTTATGAAGCCTAGTTATTGCCATGAAGATCACAGGGCATCCCGCTCTTCTGGGACAGATCAGAAGTAGCTCTGAGTTGATCTGAGTACCTAAGTAAAAGAAGTGAAATGCTGAGTGAAGTCTGCAGCCTAACCTAAAGCAGGTCATAAATGAGTGCAAAAACAAACCAAAAGCATGTGATGTTAACTCTTAAATGAGTATGTGATTCAAACCACTTGCTGTATACATGGCATTTATAGTTAAATCTTCTTTGTAGTTTAACACATAACCTCAATGGATTTTAGATAGCGCTAGTCCCTGTTGAGTGCTTGCCCTGCCAGTGGGGCTTTACTGTCTTGGGGTGTATCCTTTCCTCCTGCCACAGCTTCCTTTCCTTTGCATCATTTTTGGCACACATCACACCTCTTGTTGAGTTTCTGACAAATGGCTTCCTGCTTGCTCAGTGTCTCAAAGAGAGGTTCAGTGAGTGTCAGAGTCAGCACTTTGCCCAAAGAGAGGGTGTTTTGCACAGAATGAAGGAGATGCAAGTCCCAACAAGGGATGGTTCCCACAGAGGAGCAAGGAGAAAGGGAGACAAAGAGCAGACTATTGGGCCTTTGGTTGTTGGAACAGAGAAGGGCAGAGCAAAGACTTGCTGCCTGGTGCTGACTGATGTCTGAATAAAGTGGAAGCTGACTCCATTGCTACTTCTGCAAAGCAAGATTTACTTCCTGACCTGGTAGATTTGCTCTGAAATGCCTATTGACACATACTCTGCTCTGAGTCTGGAAGCAGTTGCTGCACCACAGCCACAAGTGCCACCAGAGGCACTTACTGCTTGCTTTCCTGTTTTACACCATCTCCAGCCCCTTTGCAGAGTACAGTGCTTTAGCATCAAGGAACTTAGGAGGAGCGCATCAGTGGAGTATGTGCCATCATTGTGCATAGGGATACAAACCCCAGACCATATGAGGTCTGAATGAATACTCTGAAAATCTGTAAAAAGTGTGGACAATCCCAACCTTTTAATAGTGGTTGGGGTTTTTTTGTGTAATTCTATTAAAAATGGCGTTAGTTCTGTTGGAAACATTCACCAGCCACAAGAAGTCTGGCAGCCTTCTGAGGCTTCTCGGTCCATTTCACATACAGCTCGGTGCTGAAATGAGCAGTGTCTAAGTGTCTGCTGAATGGCTAATCTAGCCAACAACTTTGCTGGAATTTAAAGGCAAGTACATTTCAGTTTGGGTTATCTTCGCACTCAAAGTTGGAAAGTTTCTCAATTTATTCAGAATAATGACAAGACAATCTAGTTTGTCCAGTAAGCATTTAAATACTCATGTTACATGTCTTTTAACATTGTTTGTGGGTACTAGTACATTGTGTTCATGGTTAGTGGCTGATTTTACAAGATGCTCACCAATACACACCCATATCTTTGAAGGGAAGAACCAAGCCTTAGATCACTTTTGGCTTGCATAAATAGTCAGAAACAATTGATACAGTGCTTTTTTTCTTCTGAAAGTTTCAAGGACAGAACGAGTATTGCTCGATTGTACTATTTTGTATTAGACTCTTGAAACATGCACAGTATTAAATAAATTTTTCAATATATTGGTATTTTATTGATATTGGTAAAAATTCTGTCCTGCACAGTATAAAGCACATGGTTTTAAGACATTTGTCAGTCTTTGAATAAAAAAAGGATAACATCCAGCAGCAAATCTGATAGCTGAAAGCACATTTAAATGCCAGGATATTATTTCATTTAAATAATAATAAAAAAATAACTTCTGCTGCCATTATGGGAATCTTCTAAGAGACTAAATTGATGTGAATCACTAACCTAATTACTGTAATGTCAGAGCACTGTTTAAATGCATAGAAACTTTTATTTTCCATGTCTAGCTAGTTCTTTAATAATTACTGAGATTTGGGGATGCTTTTTGTGTAAGCACTGGCCATAAATTATGCTTAGACCAGATATCTTTGGAAGACAGAGCCAGGGCATCCAGCACTCTTCACTTCCTGATTCTGCTGTCATTAATATTTGTACATTCATTGGCAAGGTGGAGTAGAGGACGAGGGGTAAATCCTCCCCAGGTGGGGAGCACACTCACACCACAGCAGGAGGGACATCTGGCAGCACCTGCAAGCACCCACTAATGCTGTGGAGCATTCCAACTTTTTAATGGTTGAGTGAGTCTTGATCTACAACTGCCAGATCAAGGGGGTGATGAAGTAAGAAGTCACTGAACAAAGCAGCATGATAGATGCTTATTAACTCTGCAGTCATTATCAAACAACTGTCCCTATGTAGATGTCTTTTCTGGCCAGATGGCTCTAAAGCAAATTAATATCAATATACCAATGTCTGACCTGTGCAGATCAGTCCAGCTTCTTTTGTCTTAACCTCTTCTTTTGAGTACTTGGTACCACTGTCATTACTCTGCCTAGCTTCTTTTATTAGTCTAAATTAAGGTATTAATTTTAGTTTTCAAATTTATCTTTATATTAAGCTTACAATGAGGAGTCTACTAAGTGTTATGATTTTATCTGTGGGCTGAGATATGCTGTCTAGGGAGTTGAAGATACTCTGATTTTATGAGGTGAGATTTTCACTTGAAGGAAAACTTAGGGTTAGTACTGTTCTTTGAAGAAATACATGTTTTCATGTAGTGAAAGAACATTGTAAACCTTTGTTGCATGCATCAGTACTTTCGAGATAATGCATTCCACCTCCAGCTTGTCATTGTCTTGCTTTTGGGTCTTAAAGTTTAAATAGTGTTACAGCAATCATGTGTCTGTCCTCATATACAGAAGTTTTTATTAACCTTTGAGTGCTTGATTCTCTACTAATTGTCCATTAAAAGCAGTTTTATATATTAAGCTGTGTTAGGTGGACTGGTTTAAATCACCAGCTCTAATCATGTTTTACAGCAGTAATGCGAAGTTTCATTTTTAATAATGTATTTGACCTTTTCCTTTAACTGTAGCTTGCTGCTTTTTTCCTTCCCCGTAGTAATATTAGGTTTTCATTGGTTAGAACCTTCCAATACATAAATTTTCAGTTGATTGTTGCACTTAAACCAAACAGAATGTTTTGCCACCTAGGAGACTGCACTATTTTGGTTTTCATCTTTTTAAACAATTTTGCGTTTATGTATGTTTTTAATTTCTGCTGTTTGCTGTTGGTGGAAGTCTTCTTTAATTACCCTTTTATTGGAATTTGAATGGAAATTAAGATGGAATTATAGAAATTTTTTGTGCTTTTTTTTTTTAGTTACAAAAGTTTAGGTGTGTTCATAGAATTAAGTTTAATGAAATTTAACAAGTCATGCTGAGGCTGATTTGTTATGCAGGAGTTATATTGTACAGTTAAAATGCTAAGCTACTCAGATCAGAGCTACAGAACTAGTCAGAACCAGAAGATCTCATCCACTCAACATCTCTTTTTAAATTGGATTATTAGAAATGAGAAAAATAAGCTTTGGTCTTTACTTCTTTTTTTTTTTTCTGGAATAAACTGAGTGTTAATTGAATCAGCTAAACCTTCTGTACCTTTGGGAGGGACAGTGTTTTATAACAAAACTTTAAGGTCTGAAGGTGTTTGCAAGTTTCCAGTTCTCAACATTATTGCTGGATTTAGGTTTTTTTGCATGCTAGAATATGACTGTAAAAGTCCATCAGGTTTCTGATGTTATATGATAGAAATACATTGCGTAGGAAAAAACTGAGAATTCTCTATATGCTCAGAAACCAGAAGCTTCTTTTAATGCTTAGACCAAAAAGAAACCTAGATGGTGGTGTTTGTAAAAGTCACTGATTTATATTATTCTTACAGTTTTAAGGAGTCTTTTTTCAGAGCCATACTGCAACATGAGCCTGGAAAGAAGTACTCGGAATATGTGCATGGGTTTGTCAACAGATTAACATATCCGTATTGACCAAAGCATAGGGTGGAGAAGGAAGGTCTTTCTCTTAGAAGAACAGATTTTCTAACACAAGTTTAGTCCCTATTCCCTGCTTTCCACTTCTTTATTCTAATTCCTGTTAAGATACCTAGTACTAACATTACAAACTCCAGGGCTGTTATACCTCTTTATAAAATGCAGTGGAGTTTCCACAATAGAAAAGCAGAGTCAAGATGGATGAATGGAAGGTGGTTGTTCACTTTACGGTAGATGATGTGCTTTCTCCTTTTTAGAGCTATATGGAGTTACATAAAAATGCAAACACAATGTGTTTATATGTATGTTATTCTAACTATACTTTGGGGTATGTTTTTTATAGCAAGTTCATGTTCAGAAAGACTCAGCTTATCTTTGCAAAACAGATGTTCTTACCTAATATTTCTATACTAGAAGATTTTGTTGGTTGAAAAGGATAAAGGTTGCAAATAGCTACTCATAAGCTTCTGATTCGCTTCCCTTAATTTTTGACATTATTACTGTAAGTTACTTGAGTAGGGGTCTGGTTTGGTTGGGTGAGTTTAAGTCTCAACAGTTCAAAGACATTGCTTCAGAAAGCAGGTTTCCATATATGCTGGAATCATGATAATGTGTCTGTGTATGTACTTACCCAGTTCTTTTATTACCAAGCAATTTTCAGTGGCACAGCTCAGACTCTGGAAAGAAGTTTCTAAAACAGCTGCATTGCTTGTCTCATTCACTGCGTTTACCACCTCTCATTCCCAAGATTGCACAAGGCAAATAAGTAATCATGGCAGGAGTTACATAACTTAGAAATTATGACTTAACAAATAGATATACTAATGTGGCAGAGCTTGCTATTTTAGTAAAGTTTACAGAAGCTTATTAAATGGCTTGTGTGATGTAGTATCTGCAGGAACTGGGACACGCAGGAGTGACTCAGAGATTTCAGTTTGATATTAAAATGTATATCAGATTTTCATTTTTTAGGATAGGAATACATCACTCTATACAGAGTACATTGCTACCTTTCCTTCCTCTCAGGCATCCACTTGACTTCTTTCATTTTGTCTTGCTGTGGTCCTGCTAGATGAAGAGGAGCAAGGGTTGTCATTTCTTTGCTTGTGGATTAAACCAGTCCTGCAAATTGGCCAAGCTCTTACATTTATGGTGCTTATGATTTTCAAATGCAAATGCTTCATATATAAAAGTATCTTTGCAAATACAAAGCAGTCAGAAAGACACTTGTCTTGCTTTTTGTGGATTCATGGGTTAATACATACGGATTGCAACACAAACAGTAGGCAGCCTATTTTTTAGAGTATCATCCCAACCCTGATCTACTGCAGTCTGATTATAAAGCTTAGAAACATCTTTCCTCCTGAATTTGTTTAAGATTATGACCAGTGTGTTTGTCTTGTTTGCCAATTAGGTTTATTGTCAAGCTTTTCTCCCTTGATCATCATAATAGTCACCCTTATCTACATAAACTTGTTTCCCGAGCAATACGTTTCCTTGTCGTCTATATAAAGATACACTTTTTGCTTTCCACTTTTTTCTACCTAATAAATCACAGAATCACAGAATCATAGAATATCAGGAGTTGGAAGGGACCTCGAAAGCTCATCCAGTCCAACCCCCCTGCCAGAGCAGGATCACCAGACCAGGTCACACAGGAACGCATCCAGGCAGGTTTTGAATGTCTGCAGAGAAGGAGACTTCACAACCTCTCTGGGCAGTCTGTGTCAGTGCTCTGTCACTCTCACAGTGAAAAATGCAAGTCTGCAGGTTGCCTTCGCGAGATCTCTTGGTTTAACTCCCTCCCAGAGTAAATTTTCAAATTAAACCATGCATTTTGAATGCACTGTGGAATTAAGCTGCATTTTGAAAAGCAACCCTTTCTAGATGCTTTTATGTGTCTTAAAACACACCATAGCTAAGCAGGTTACTTAGCAAACCACTATCTTCACAAGCCCAGATCCTTTTTTTTTGTTATAATGGGGCCACTTGAGCATAAAGAGTTTGATTATGCAAAATAGGTATTGTCTTTATGGTCACTGCCATAAATAGAAAAGAGAGGAGAAGCAATGATGTCTGTGACTTTTTCTATTCTTCATATAGAAAATTAGATTTTTGATTCAGCAGGCAGCTGTATCCTTTCGAGACAGTGCAGAACCAATGCCCTAACACAATTTCATGTTTCAAATGGCAAAGTCAATGTGGCATAAACCACATGGAGCAACTGCAAATCACAGGTTGTATCTTCTCAATCTGGGGGGAAAAGGGGGTGAATGGTAGGGGTGGAAGGAGGCAGTGCAAAATTTCAGTCTGGCATCTCAAAACCAGGCAAACTTTTCAAGACTGAAGCCTGTTTATGCTCTATGACTTGCTGTGGGAATCATGGCTGGCTTGATTTCATTCCCCCTCAGGGCCATACACAAAGAGTTTACCTCAATCAGTGTCCTAAACTCTGGTGGTGTTCTATGAAGAAGAGGAGGATTAAGAAAGGAGTAAATTTGGTTTGGCTGTCTAACAACTGATGGATTCTATCCTGGGGGAAGTTGCAGTTGTATAAAAACTGAGCTTGGACTACCTCTGAAATACAGACTAAGTACAGCAGCCAGTAGGTCATTACAAAGGTTGCAAACAGCATATTCTCATCATGATTTTGTTAAGAAAACCCTGTTAACCAGAATATTGAAGGAAAATGTCTTTGAAAAGACTCTTTTATCATTAGTGTAGTCTTGTAATAGGTAATTAGATATTATCTCATTTAAATTTTTCATTTTTGTTTCTTGTCTCTTTGATCTTTTATCCTTTAAATTATCCTTTTAATTTTTGTGTATGCAAAAGTTTGTGTGCCCTTAAACCAAACTGTAATGATTTTTGTTGGAGGTGAATCCTGGATCCCTTAGATTTTAGGAAAGTCAAGTATTATAAATTGGTTTTGCTCAGCCTGGCCTGTCAGGGGTCACACCAGAAGCACATCTTGCTGTTCCAGCCCACACTGCATGTTCACAGTGCCTGCTGCTCTGGTGGCGCTAGCACATCATTTGGTATGTGCTACCACTGTGGGATCTGGTGTGGCAGAAGCAGTTGGCTGCATGTCTGTGGTACATGGGAGTTGCTAGAGAATGGGGTCATAAGTATCGTCATGGGGTAGGTTACTATGAATGCATCGTATGGTTTGCAGTCACCCTTACTGCTCATTTCCGTTACCGTAAGCATTTGGAAGCAGTCAAATTTCTGGCAGTGCAGATGTTACTCAGTAAACAGTATCTTGCTTGTACGATGAATATATTTTTTGCATTCTTTTTGAATATATAATTTGCAATAGCATGTGATACAGACATACTTATAAATCAAATATCCTAGGGAGTGGTTTGTTATTTCAGGCAAGCAGTTTTCTCATTTACGAAGTCAGGAAAGGACAAGTGTGGCATTTGTGTAAATGAGTGCAACTATTGTGATATCAACAGCTTTTAATCTTAATCTACTTCACTATGTGGGAGTTTAGAATATCACATCCATATAATATCTGGTAGGTCCTCTGGCCTTGCCCAAATTAATCTCCATTGAGTGGAGGGTATGCTAATGTCCTGGATCAGCAGGGAGCTGGGAGCTGTACTTGCCATTCATGTTCTTTATACTCTTTCCAATGAGGCAATTGAGTGTATTCTACTGGTATTACTGGTATGAGAAAATGGTTTTGTTTTCTTCTAAATGTTGCTACATTTCTCCCCTCCTCCAAAAATGTAGCTGTTTTTTTTAATGACACCTTCCCTTTGAATTATTTTAAAGTATGAGAAGATTTGTTAGTTTTAGTCTTGACAAAAAATGAGTTATTTTAAACAAACTAAGCTGAGCCTATATACTTTTTCTTCAAATCAAAATTAGGTAGGGAGTCATTCTTCAGGGCTCTCAATGTTTGTGCCTCTGACTCTGAGTATTTAATGTTCAGGACTCTCCTAGAAAAACTGTGTATCAGATCAGAGAGTCATCAAAAGCAAAACTGCAAAAATGTAACCTGCTTTATGGTGGTTAGAGACTGTGGAAAATCCTAAATCTTTGGTTCCAGAATTATGAACTCATGTTTATTACGCCAAATGAAATTAGCTCTCAGTAGCTTTCTCTCTCCAACTGTTTGAAAAGTCTAGTGTCAGGAAGCCTCTTAGAAATTATTTATCCTGATCTGGACAGTGAAGCTTTTAAGTAATTTTATAATTAATCTAAGGTATGGTAGAGGTGTTCTTTCTGTATATTTTCTTTCCCTCTGCTTAGTGCAGAAAAATAAGGAGTATAATTCTCCAGGGTGTGGTCACAGCCCTGAAGTCGTATGAAGATTGTAACAGGGAAATCTGAGCCCCACAACTAGATTACCCTTTGTTTCAGAATTTTCCTAACTTCCCTATGAGCTCTCTTATATTTCATTTTCTTCTACTAGGAAATGCACACCAGGTGAAGTTCACCTTGAGCCATATACTTGTTGCATGAGTGTCTCTCTCCCTTCTTTTTGCAGGGAAATTGAGGCATCTTTCAAACCAAGCTAATTCCATGCGTTACAAGTCTAGCTGAAGGTAAAATCTGTGTCATCCTAATGTAAATTTCAACAAGGCCAAGCGCTGGGTCCTACACT
>NW_010206485.1:13764-20210 GCF_000695765.1 Mesitornis unicolor | reverse complement strand
GGGGCAGATGTGGGGGCTGCCCAGCATGGCCCAGCGGGACATGCCCAGCAGAGAGGCCCCTTGATATGGGGGTGACCCTGTGAACACCCCGGTGCCCTTCGCTGGGTGGGGGGCATTGCCCTCGCCCCATGGCACGGACGTGCCCTGGGCCTGGGTGCAACGTTTGTGTTAACGAGAGGACGGGTGGTGAGCACTGCAGAACAGGATGCATGTCTGTCTGTCTGTCTGTGCCGCCTCGGGTGCTCCTTCCCTTCTGAAAGCACTTTGGTGGCTGCCTTCCAACCACCCCTGTTTCTGTCCCAGCCCATCACAAGCTGTGGGTACCCAGGGCCTCACTGCAGTCAGCATCGTCCCAGGCAGCGTGGGGTGCTTGGAGGGTCCCCATCCTCAGATATGGGACCGGGGGACACACTCTTTGCCTGTCCAGCGAGGCAGGGAGCGTGTGGCAGCCAGCTCCCATACTCGGTTTCTGTCGCTTCGACCTTCACAGGGGTGGTTCCCCACTCGGCTCCCACACCCGGCGCTGGGAGTGGTGCTGGGTTTTATGGCTTATCTCCCGTCTCTGGGAGCCTGAGTCACCGGGGGTCACCCCAGGGGTGTGTGTCCCCTGCAGCCCTGCCCTCCTGGCCCTGCAGGTTTGCAGGAGCTGCAGGGTTTGGCCCCACTGCTCGAAGGCTGTTGGAGGGGATTGAATCCATGGCAGCAAAGCCTTCAGGGTCGTGTTTTGTCTGTGGCAAGTGGAGTCTCCTCTCGGGAGTCTCATCGCTCCCCAGGGCCATGGGCACCTTGGGAGGGCTGCAGTTTGATGCCTCCTGCTCCAAGCAAGAGAATCCTTAAACACAAGAGCTGCAGATTGAGTTGTCAGCTCTGTGCCTGGATGTTAGTTCCTGCGGTGTAATTTCAGGCTTAGAAATACCCACCTGACTTCCAGTTTCATCCCAAAATTATCTCAGTACTTAGGACCCTCCTTTCTTAACCCCCCCAGCAGATAAGAGAAGAGACCAGGGACCTCGGTGCTCTCAGAGACCTTTTCCTCACTCTTTGGAGCTGTTGGTGACTGATTTAGCAAGTGGCAGCACATCACCTGGATCCCCACAGGTGTGCGTGGGCTTAGCTGTGGCAAATCCCGTCTTAGCCTCGGGCGTAGGTGAACAGGGTAAGGTTATTGCTGTGCTTGGAGCAGCACCGACCCTCCCTTGCACTTGATGCTCAGGATCCCACTGGGGTGCAGGCAGTAGCCAAACCAACACCCTGCTCCTACCCAAACCTTCTCCCAGGGCTTGACCTTGTGTATTTTGGGAATCCAGATCCACTTTGCTGTCTCTCTAGAGCTCCCGGAGAACTGGACCGACACCCGTGAGACACTGCTGGAGGGGATGCTCTTCACCCTCAAGTACCTGGGCATGACGCTGGTGGAGCAGCCCAAGGGCGAGGAGCTCTCTGCGGCCGCCGTCAAAAGGATCGTGGCCACCGTGAGTGTCCGTGCTGGAGCAGAGCCTGTGGTGTCTCCTGCCACCCAAATAAGTTCAGGAGGGTTTCAAAAGCTGCAGCGCTGAGGGGTCCGGCCCTTGCAGGGGTGAGCAGGCGTCTGGTGGAGGGAGAGTGCAGACATTGGCACAAGGAAGCCCTCAGGACCATTCCCAGTCCGTGGATGGGGCAGGCTGTGGGGAGCTGATGTTTTGTGTCTGAGCTGTGGCTCCCCTTGATAAGCGTGGGTGACCCTGGGTGTGGAAGGAGCCTCTGCCCCAGTGAAATCGACCTTTCCCAGGGCCGTCTCTCCTCTTTTAAAGCAATTTGAGTGCAGCCCGTGCCTGACCGAGAGCTGGCATGCAGTTTTTGGTTTTCCTTCCCGGGATTTGGAGGGTTAAGAGGAGAAGGGAGCAGGGCAGCTTGCTCCCATTCCCTGCCAATGCATCCACTGCTGTAACCTCTGATGCAAGGGGGACTGATTTTCAGCCATCTCCTAACCAAGCCTCCCTGGAGCCCCCTGCTTACCGGGCTCCAAGTAAAATTAACGCTTCTTTAAGCCCTTATAAAACTGAACGAGGCAAAGACCCAGTTGTACCGTTAAATGCCATAAAACTCAATGGGGTGGCGAACTGCGCTGGGTAACGACGGATCCTTTCCTGACATGCGCTGGGCTGGACGGGAGGGGAGCGCTCACATGAAACGGGAGCCGCTGGCAGAGCCCTTCACGGCTGCGCTGATCCAGAGCCTTTAAATAAAGCCCCAGGGCTGAGGCCAGTGTCAGAGGGACAGGACCGACCGTGCTGGGGACGTGGATCAAGTGAGGTCCCCAGGGAGCAGGGCTGAGGATCCAGGTCTGCAGTCTGTAATTAGCTCTCTGTGTATTATTATTATGGTTTTAAAGAGGCTGGGCAGTGAGCTGAATGCAATCTGAAGGCTGAAAACACAAGGCTAGTAAATAAGAGAAAGTGGCCCTTAAAAGTCTAGTTACTTTTTAAGCCAGCGGCCTGACCTTGGCATGGGGGATGCTTTACTGCTCAGAGCAGCACAGCTCACAGCCAGGGAGCCCACGTCCTGCAGGACCCCCTGCTCCAGCACAGCTCCCGTGTTGGTGCTGCTGCCCCCTCTGCCCTAAAGACAAAAGTCCCCAGGGTTTCACTGAGTGCACGGCTCGGCCGGAGCAGCCGCTGCTTCCTGCGTTTGGCTGCAGGGAAGGTGGAGGTGCTGGGCTGGAAGTACAGTGTGGAGGTGTGTGTCCTTCCTCGTTAATGCCAGCAAAAATCACTGCTTCAGGCAAGGAAAAGCTTTAACGAGTGCCTTATCACACCTGGTAGTAAATTCAGTCTCTAGTGCTAACAAGTGCTATTAATACTCCTGTTAGGTGGTGTGTATCTGGAGCCTGCTCTGCTCCTGTACCTTTGGCTGTGTCAGTGGTAAAAACCTGTAACTTTCCTCCTCCTTTTCCTTCCAAAGGCGAAAGCAAGCGGCAAGAAACTGCAGAAAGTGACCCTGAAAGTCTCGCCCAGAGGGATCGTGTTAAACGATGGCGGGACGAACGAGCTGATCGAGAACGTCTCCATATACAGGTGGGTGTGAGGTGCCCTTCCGTGGGTGCCTGCTCTGCGGCTCCTCGCCTGCTCTGGTCTCCTCTCTCACTGCCAGTCACATCCTGATGGGAAGCAGAGGTGGGGGAAGGAGGGTGGTTGCTAAATTTGAGGTAAATTTACAGCTGGTGCAATAAGTGTCCAGCCGGGGGTAAGAAAAGACGTGATGAGCCTGGAGGTGTTGTGTGTGCAGACTGCAGATCACTACACATCACACCCAAGCGAAGCTTTACTGCCTGTAAAGTGATGCCTGGCGCTGGAAATGCCAAAGCATCCGGGGTGATGCAAGAGTCGGATACAGAGGATGGTCAGAGCATCTCTGAGCAGGCGAGGACGTGAGCACCAGAGCTGGGGCTGTGCTGCACCCCTCATGCATTTAAATATCTCTGACAAGTGTGGGGCTGGGACAGCTGCTGAGAGCCGGTACCAGCGTGGGGAGGGTGAGGAGGGATTATCCTGTATCCTCTCCTCAGGTTTTGGCAGTGTTTCTTCCAAAGAGGCCAGAGGCAGGCGCAGGCCTGGCAGAGTAGAGCTCAGCTCGGATCTGACCCTTTCCACCTCCTCCATCCTTTCTCCCTCTGCATCCCCCACTCTGCTTCTGTCCCTCTGCTGCTCTGTCCCCTTTGCTGAACGTGGGGTGGGGAGCGCTGGGTGGGGGCAGTCCCTGACAGCCGCTGTCCTGCTCGCTTTTCTCCAGTCCAAACTGCGCTGTCGCGTACGGCCACCGATGCTGAGCCCCCTCAGCCCTCCCCAGGAGACAAACCCACTGGTGCAGAGCAGAGCGGAGCGCGGCCACCACAGTCGCACTGAAATCAGGGTCTCTGCACTGGTGTAAAAACAGCAGAGCCGTGGGGCTGGGGTTTTTTGATGCTGCCTTAAATCCTGGCTGGACACTTTAACAGCCGGTGATAAAGCCGTTCCTCCCGGCCGGTGCTGGTGTACGAGCATCCCTGGGCTCGGTTGACTGAAGTCGGCGCATCCCAAATAAGCTGTTGATGTGGGGACTGGTGCTGCTCCCCGGAGATGCGTGATCCCCGGGGATCGTGGTGAAAACTGGGATGTGTGTTCATGGGGGGTTCTCTCCCCGCTCTGTGAGTGGGCTGCACCGGTGGTGGTCCCTCTGACACCTCTGCTGTCTTCTCTTTGGCTTTTCTACTCTCTGGGGTGATGCTGGCTCCGAGCTCTCGCCGCAGATCATGTGCTGGGGTGGGATGGGGTGGCTGCAGCTAAAACACAGCCACCATCACCAGATCTGCCACTGCCAGAGGCCTCAGTCATAAAACTGGCTCTGTTCAGAGTTATCCTCTCCCGGGAAATTAATGGCCATCAGATATCGAGCTGAGCACTGGGGTTGCTGGAAGGGCCATGTGCCTGTGCAGACGACCTTCTGCGGCCTCGTCACGATTAATTAAAGAGTGGCCATGCCGCTTTGGGAGCAAACAGGAGAAAGGAGTGAAGGTCCAAGTGCCTCTTGAATCCAGGGTACGGCTCGGCTGTGGAAAACAACATACAAGCCATAGAGCAGAGGCATCCTTACAGGCAGCAAGAAACTAATGCAGTGTAAATACATTTTGAATGTGGCTTTTCTAAAGTCCCAGCACTTGCTGGGAACCGGGACCTTGCCTTCCCCTCCCTGCAGACTCAGGGGCAGTCAGAACAGGAGCTGAAGGGGGCACCATGGGGCCACAAGAGAACTTTTACTGAAATACCCCACTTTTTCCTTGCATTTCCTCTTTCCTCAACACTGCTTGATCTGTCGCCTGCCCAGGGAAGAGGCTTTGCTCGCTGCTAGCGCCTGCTGCCTTGCACTAAACCTTGGTGTTGCTCTGCCTAGCGCTGCTGGCTCCAGAAGAGATGCTCAGCGCTGCGGCTCCTGGCACAGATGGACCAGGGGGTGGCAGTGGCTGGTGCGGAGGGAGCCACTGCTCTGCAGAAGTGGGCTGAGCCCTCAGGCACAGCCTGGCTCCCCACACAGGTCTGCCCGTTGCTCCTCCAGAGCCTTCATCGGCATTTTGGAGTCAGCCCTGCTCTGTCTGGGGGCTGGGAGGGACATGCCCATCCTGGGGATGCTCCACTGTGGAGGCTGAGCCTTCTTCCCTGCATCTCATGGGCTCAGGAGTCTTGGAGCATCCTGTGCATCTGCTACTGCAGATCTCAGAGCTGGAATTTCAGCCTTTCCAACAGCATCAATTTCTTCCCCTGGTTTGAGCCTCAAGATTAAATCGCAGGCTGAGAACAAGTCCTCCTCTCTCCCTGCAAGCTTATCCTCCAAGGAAAATCTTCCCGAGTCTCTCCTGAAGGCAGAGCATTTGTCGGGCATAGTCCTAGGCTGGCACGCTTGCAGTCTTTACCTTCTCTAACCTATCCTTCCCTACAAAGTGTCACACTTTCTCTTCTCTCCTGCCTCTGCGTGTGATGCTCGTGGTTCACGCCACAGCTGCAGGACTTGCTCTGGGTTTCTTTTATACTGAAGCCAGGGCCATGGACTCCTTTGCTTTGGGAAGCAGTTGCATCGCTCTGGTAACGCTCCACGCTCCCTCTGCCTCCCCTGCACCCCCAGAAGACAGGGTCCGGTCAGCGCAGGGGTTGGTTATCTCCCATGCACACAGCGCCCCGCACAAGACGTTTCGTTCTGTCTTTTCAGGATATCCTACTGCACGGCAGACAAGATCCACGATAAGGTGTTTGCCTACATTGCCCAGAACCAGCTCAATGAGAACCTGGAGTGCCATGCCTTCCTCTGTCCCAAGCGGAAAATGGTCAGTCCAGAGGAGGAAATGGGGATGTGGCTGTAGGAGGAGGAAGGAGAGGGGCTGTGCTAGAGCTCTGCCCCAAATTAGGGCCGGGGGGGGCCCTACCCCAGTGAACGGCCATGGGAGAGCGCCCACCTCCCACTGCCATCGCTGGAGCTGCCCAGTGCCCGCCCATTGCTTGAGCGGCCGTAACTGGGCTGGGTTCAGCCCAGGTCTTGGCAGGTAAAAGCCTTCCTGCCCCATGGTCTGGGCTGGCGAGGAGAGGATCTGAATCCCTCCATGCTGTGCCATATCCCGGCTGTTGGGACAATCCCTGCTCAGCATCTGCTTCCCCGGGCTGTGGATGCCGGGCGAAGGCTTTGGCAGGCAGGGGGGTCTCTGGGGAGGCTGCCCAGGGGCACCCTGGTTGATGGGAGGCATTTGGCAGTGGTTCTGGGCTCACCGCCCTGGCTTCGCTCCATTTCTTGCCGCTGAATTTGCCCAATTTTTCGCGGTGTCTTTGCAACCAGGGCCGTGTCCTCCCCACGGGACACCCCACTGTGTGCTGAGGATGGGGCTCAGAGCAGAGACCCGGGTGTGAAAACCAGTCCCTGGCTCTCGCTTTGAACCCACTCGGGGGGGT
>NW_010206485.1:0-13733 GCF_000695765.1 Mesitornis unicolor | reverse complement strand
GATTCAGCGCATCGGGATGGGCAGGGACCCAGCACCGAGCTGGCGAGGGAGAGGGGTCAGTCACTGGGCACCGGCTACAAGGAGAGCCCTGGGGTCTCTCCAGCGGAGCCAGAGCTGGGGCTGAGCCCCAAGGAAGGGGCTTTTGGGGAGAGGAAAGGTTGGATCCCTCTGCCCCCAGGAATCCTTCCCCTGGTGCCGGTTGCAGGGCCTGAGCAGAGAACGGGACCTCCTGAATCCGCAGGGAAACAAACCTCTCGTGGCAATTCCCACATCCAGCGACCACTGCAGCTCTGTTAATATTCTGTGCTTCTCCCAGTTTAGGGTTTTTCTTTCTTGGGAGAGAATAATGGAAGCTACAAGTTGTCTCTCCTCTCTCCCATCCTTGCACGGCGAAGATAAGCCTCGCTCTGCAAATTAAAATTTAAATTTCTCCAGTCCTAAAAAGAATTATCTCAGCGGTACATCGGCTCAGCGTGGCTCCCTCCAAATAAAGCTCTCTGAGGCCTTTTGTGGCAAGAACTCGCAATATTTCTTTATCCCTTTCCTATAAAATGCAGGGACATCACACTGGCGAGGCGATGCCCTGCGCCCAGACCAGGGCAGGTTCCTGCCTGTGTGCACAGCTCCCAGTCACGGGCGGGTAATTAGTCCGTATTTTTAGTTCATGGGTAATTCTCAACGGTAGCTGGGTCTATTAAACTTGATTCAGATGTGACAGCTTAAATTGTAAACAGCTGTGAGGAGTTTCATACTTAATTACCATATTTAAGTTTTTGCCATAAAGCGTTTGCACTTCCATCAAAGATGTAAATAGCTCCGACATTCAAATGAGCTCTCCTGCGTCGCGAGGCTTAATTGGCACCGATGGGGTCTCTGTGCCCCTCCTGTGTGGGAGCACCTGGATTTTGGGGGACGCCTGCACCCTGTTTGTGCTCCCCCCCACATCTCCCAGCTACTGGAGGCTGCGGGTTATGGACCTGGATCCGGGTTTGTGAAGTTTGGTAAAACAAACTCGGGCCTTGAGGCCCCTGCCATGTGTTTCTCGTTACCTCCTTGCACTTCAACTGCACTTGAGCTCTGCCTCCTCCTAATGAATCTGGCATTTGTGTCACTATTTCTGCATTGGCAATTCGGGGGTTTTGAGGTGGGGGTGGTCTTGATGCTCAAGCTCTTGGCTTGGGGAGGAGCAGAGGGGCTGAATGTGAGGGTGTCCCTGCACCCTGGCTGCTCCCAAACCAGCCCACACTGCTGGGCTGAGCCAGTGAGGCCCTGACTTAGCTTGGGGATGCCAGGGGAACACTCTGGGGTCTCATCTTGCCTCCAGGATTGCTCCTCGTTGGAGAGAGCTGCAGATTTGTGGTGTTTTACCCCGTTGTGTGTTGCTTTTGGAGCATCCTCATGTGCCAGGTCATGCGTGGTGCTGAGGAGGGATGGACAGCAGCTCCGTGCATCTCCGTGTGGCCAACAGCGGCGCGGTCCAGGGCTCGGCTCGATGCTGGTTCCCTGTGAGGTGTTGGTTGTTCTGGTGGGTGATGCTCTGTGGTGGGCAATGCTCTGTGGTGGGCTCTGCACAGCCCGGCCCCACAGTGAGGACCCGCATCTTTTGGGAAGCTGTGAGGTGTGTGAGGAGCTCCACGCTCAGGAGCAGCTCCTCTATCCCCATCTATCAGCACAGTGGCTGGGACAGCCACGTCCCTGCCTCCTCCGTCTCCCCATTACACCTAAAGACGCCTCTACACTGAGCTGCGTGTCCTACATGGAGCAAGTCTCTGCTTCCATCGATATTTGATTACCCCTCCCTGGCCAGGGGGGAGCGTGTGGAGCAGAGAACCGGTCGGATCCAGGGTAATGTGAATCTGCAAAGCAGAAATCTCCAAGTGATTTAAATCTGCTCAAGGCTGCATAGATTAACGTGCTGCCTCGCCGCTGTCTTTGCAGGCTCAAGCCGTCACCCTCACCGTGGCCCAGGCCTTCAAAATCGCGTTTGAGCTGTGGCAAGCGGCTAAGGAAGGTGAGTCCTTTCTCCTGAGAAAGTTCAAGGGATGGCTGTGGTTTATTTTCCAGCTTTCGAGTGCCTTTTCCCCTCACCCTCCAGATTTCTGGGCTGCTGCTAAGGTTGGTCCAACCTGTGGTGTGATTTAAGGCGCCTCCCAGGTTTCTCTTTCACAGCGTTGTAAATCCAGCCGCGTTTTGGCGGGGTGTGAAGGACCTGGTGCTCCTCTGTGGTGGCTCAGCCCTGCTGCTGCTGTCAGCGTTTTTGCTTTCACCTTCCATGAGGTGATAAAACGCACCCAGAGCCCGGGCTGCTGCAGGCAGAGGAGACCCAGTGACCTCTCCTGGCTGTCCCCGCTGTCCCTCCTCCCTAAAGGCTTATGGGGATGCACTGCATGAGCAGTGACGGAGTCTCCTTTTGCAGAGAAGGAGAAGCGGGAAAGGTCCATCTTGGAAGGAGAAGGGATGAGCAGCCCCAGCTCGGACACCCCTGCCCGTCCCGACACGCGTAAGTCACCAATGAGCTCGGCTTTGGGCTCAGGATGGGGAATTTGGGGTCTGTGGGGTTTTGCCTGAATGGGGCAGGCTCCTTGGAGGGCTCTGAAGACCAACGAGGGGCAAACGCTGTGGTCACAGTGGAGCTGTTGCTGTCAGCAACACTTGGGATGCGGTGGCTGCCTGCTGAGTCCTTCAGTCTCCCCCTTAAATATCTGATGCAGCCCCAAATTTGTTCACTTCTGCCTGCAGCAAATTGGCCATAACGTCCTTATGAGCTTAGCGTGGGCCCACATCTCCTCAATTTGATTTTGGGTTTGTCTTGGACCCAAAAGACTTGCAGGAAGTGGACACCCAAGCTGCCTCCAGCTCCCCAAAGGACGCAGAGGTGGATGCAAATGAAACAATTAAATAGTAAAACTCCTGATAATTCGGTGTCTGGCCCTGGGTCCTCTGCCGCCTCCGAAGCGCAAGGCGCGTAGCCAGGGAGAAGTGGGACAAAAGGCTGATCTCTTGTCCGTGCTGGCCACGGAGATAAGAGGATTTGGCACGGAGGAAAACAGCATTAAACTGGGCTTCCTTCCAGGCTGGCACAGCTCGTTTCTTCGTGTGAAGGCCCGAGGCTGAAGGAATCTGTCACCAGCGGTGGCACATGGGGATAAATGAGACCCATAGGAACGGGCTCGGTGTTCGGGGGATGCTCCACAGCTGAGGCTTTTCTGCATCTGCCCTTGCTGCAGGGTGGTGGGGGGATCTGAGGCTTCCCTGAAAACCACCCTGCTGTGCTGGCAGCCTCAAACTGCTCCTCCCCAGTGCAGGGTTTGCCCTGGGTCCTACATAATAATGATGTGTCTTTGTTAGAGGCTGAATCGATGCCGGGGGCTGAGCTGAGGATATTGCCTGGGGTCTGTTCCTGTCCTGGGACTGCGATGCCCTGGGGCTGCAATGTCTCAGCGTTGCCCGGGGCTGATCTGACTCACCCCAAATGTACCCAGGAGCCTCTCCCAGCACTGGAGGGACGAGCATCCCAATCCTCCCCTGCATCCCTTGGGTGCCTGATCTGAGCGTCACGAATTATTCAGGCTGAAACCACATCCCCAGCTGGGGTGAATGCAGCTCCTCCGTGCTAAAATTTGGGGCCATCCTGAAGGAATTTGCTGTAAAAAGGCTCGGTTTCGTATCATTTCTGTTTTCTCCCCCCTGCCTCACTCCATCTCCTCTCTGTTCACAGCCGCAGCCACGGGGAACTTGCTGGATCTGGAGGACCCTGCCAAATCCCCCCTGAGCAGCAGCGCCAACTCCCCGCACTTGGATAACAGCGTCTTTGGGCCCAGCTCCTCAGTGAATAACAACGTGGTGTGGGTAAGTGTCTGCCGAGCCGGGGGGGGGGAGCGGTGCCACCTCCATTTCATCCTCTCCAGGTCTCATCACAGGGCTTTCTTTGGATAAACCACCCCCGAGAGCCCTGAGTTCGGGCAGGGTTTCGGTGTCGTACTTGAAATGATCGATTAGCGTCGAGTGCCTGCTGCCCTTTTTAGGCTCTGTAAGGAAATGAATGAGATCACGAGGCGCTCTGCACAACGCCGCTGTCAGATAATTGAATATTACTTATTCTGGAGCAGCATTTCTCAGTGGTTTGTCACTTAATTGAGAGACCACCTAGCTGCTCTGTTCAGGGCGGAAAAAATCATTATGTTGATGGCTTTTGTTTACTGTTCACTAAGACCAGGTTATATTTATGTTCGTTATTACTCTCAGTTTTCCCTTGTTCTCGTTGGCGGCTGTATCTGGCTTGTGTGAGCATGGATGGCTTCCCTAAAATGCCCTCAGTCATCTGGCTTAATTGCTTCATGGACCACTAATGGGAAGATGAAGGAGCGAACCCAATTGTCTGGGTGTGCATCCTTTGGGGAGCCTCCTCCGTGCCCAAATGCTCTGGGCTGGGGCTGATCTGTGAAGCCCCATTTGACCTGGGACTGTCCCTGCTCTCTCGAAACATTAAATTTTGGAGAATTGAATGAGAAAGGCCTTTGCCTGGAGCTTCTTACTTGAATCTGCCAGGTCTGAGCCTGCGGCTTTTCAGGTTAAACCTGAAGATCAACTCTAAGTCATATCAAATCCTGGAGGCTTACCAGCAGTCTTCAATTCCTCCCTTCTTGCAGAATTTTCATACTTTACATATTACAGCAAGCCTGTAAGTGCCTCACACGATTTTGGGAACAGTCAAGCCCGTGCGTAGCAAAGCCCTCGCAGGCAGCGGCGCAGAATTAACCTGGTTTGGAGATGGTGGGAGGTGACCAAGCCCCTGTTCCATCCCTGGGCTGTGAGGGGGCACAGCATCCCCAGTCTGAGCCCAAATCCGCTCTGAGGAAGCCTGGACCACCCGGATTTACCCTGGGGCTTGTGCAAGAGGGAGACACAACCTCCCCAAGGAGGCTGCCCAGAGGAGTGATGCTTTAGTGTTGCTTTAGGCACTAGGAAGTATATATATATATATATCTCTAAACACACTTTTGTGCGTTCTCTTAGCAACTACTTCTCTCTCTTTTTATCCCTTTAACAAAGGAAATGGATGATGATCTCGACGAGGCGTTTTCAAGGTAATTCTAATAACTCCCTTTACAAGTTCACGCCACTGGGGACCAGCCCTGGAGACTCTGGTGACTGGCTTTTAATAACGCTGCTAATCTAATCAGCACCGTGATCTGACCTAGGCAGCTGCCCCATCAGGGCCTCAGCTGTTAATTGAAAGATAGGCTTTGAGGCTGGCTGATAAGCCAAATATTTTGACAACCTTTTAAGGATGGAGTGAGGCTGTATGTGATAGGGAATTTAATTCCCCAAGCTGTTGGCGTGTCCGGGCAGTTTGAGGCTGCCTGTTTTCAGCCCCAGCCATGGCAATGCTCGTCCCAGCATCTGGGGCACGGGGCACTTTACCCTTCCTTGCCCCTCCTGAGGTTGGGACTGACCCTGGGACCTTGTTCCCAAACCCTGCCAGGGCAGCTGCCCTGCTCCACCAGTCCCCGTTGCATCAAAGGCACCAATTTTGAACTCACGCATGTGAGCATGTTCACAATTCACAGCCCAAACTTCACAGGGCTTAGTTCACTTCCCAGTCCCAATTACGAGCCATCCAGCAATGTTCAACAAATCCCTTTTTTAGGTGAGTTTTCTTCCCTGTCCTCATGTCCTGCAGGTGATGGGGCTGCTTTTGTGTTCACGGGTCCCATCCCCAGCATCGGTGCATGAAGCCGCCCCTGCTGAGGCCCCAGTTTGGGCAAAGCAGATGCTGCGGGCAGCAGCGAGCTGGGAGGTGGTGACAGAGCAGGGCTGAGCCAGTGCTGTCGCCTCCTCAAGCACCGCTCGCCTGCACAGGGCTTGCAGCAGCGCAGGAACTGCACACTCAGCCCTAAGAAAGCAGAGTTTGTCCCTCGCGGGGCTCTCGGGAGTGATTTATGGCTTCTACTTCCACGGTAGCCCTGTCCTGAGCTGTGCTTGATGAAGGGGCTGCTTGAATTTATGTCTCAATGTCATCTCTTTTCCTCACCGCGGCTCCTCGCCCCACTTAACGAAGCAGATGTTGTTGGTTGTGGTCTTTGTTTAGCATTGCTGGATGCCGAGCTGTCGCATCACCCCTGGCCTCCTGGTGACTCAGTATTTGGACGGCTCATCCGCCTCGGCAGGTGCCGCTGAAACCCTTCCTGCCACAACATCATGGCTGCCCATTTGTCTTTTTTATTAAAAAACATGCGTGTGGCTGGTTTAATCTGAGCCTTATTGGACACCACGCATCCGCTGGATGAAACACCAAATACTTGAGTTAACCTTTGGCCCTGGGAGGATCAGTGCTGCAGTGTTGCATTTTCAGAGGTATTTAATAACGCAGCAGCAAAGTGGGGCTTGTTTTGCGAAACGTCTGGGATGGGCTGAGATGAAAACCCCTTAAAGCTGATCCTGGGGGCTATTAAACATCATCCAGGTCCTGCTGTGTCTTAATTTAAAGAGTTAAATGCCTGGGCCAGGAGCTGAGCCGCACCATGAAAATGGAGTCATTGCAGCGATGCTGCTCCTCTGGTCAGCCTTAACACTGAGATGAGATCCCTGCACCCGCAGCGACAGCTCGGGGGAGGAAAAGAGCACCAGAGCATTAATATATGGGATGGCCAGGCTGCAAATTCCCTGGATGCCCGCAGGGGAAACGTTGGGATAAACCAATCTGCAGCGAAGTTGCCAGAGCTGCAAATGTTACGTGCCAGCGCTCCCCGCGCTGAGTTATTTCATTCCGGTGGAGGGTTTTGAAATGTGGAGCTGCAGCGAGGGCTCGGCATTACGGATGCACCGAGCATCCAGGCTGTAAACTGCACGGGTTGTGTTCTTACTCTGTGTTCTTCTCCCCTCAGGCTGGCTCAGTCGAGGACGAACCCGCACGTCCTCGACACGGGGCTGACGGCCCAGGACATCCAGAGCGCGGAGACGCTCTCCCCTGTGGACTGGAACAAAATCGAGTCCAACACGGGCGAGAAAGATGATCTGTTCATGTTTTGAGGTCAAACGCATCCAAGAGCTGACGAGAGAATAACCACTAAACGTCGATGGACTGAGTTGTGCTGTGTTCAAGGGACTCTGCACCGCGTCGGGTGATGTTACAGCACAGGTTAGACCAAAGCTTTAGAAATCTAATGTAGATTTTTATACCTTGCTTTTATCTAAACCACAGGATGCTCTTGACCGTATTTATTCATAGCCGTTACAGTTTACATGTATTATTGGAAGGTGTGTAGAGCATCTCCAGTATTAGGTGGCCACGGAAGAACCTTCAGCAGTGCCTGTTCCTCTGACAAAAAGGCTATGCAACACCAAAGGCTCTGTACATACTTCTCTAGACAAAGGTCTGCAGATGCAAATGCAATCGCAAGCACAACTGTTACTAATCCAGTGTTCCTTGGTCGACACATTCACCTGCCGAGGCGGAGGGGAGATTTGCAGCAGCTGCTAACTTAAAATCAAAGAGGGAGCAGAGATCTTGCTTTTGTGGTGGATGTCAGTGGATGTCTCACAGTTGTCAATCAGCCCTGCGTCTTCTGGCTGTTTCCTCACCAGCTTCGTGTGGGAGTTGATGCTTTTTTACCCAAAGACTCTACAAAGTTTTGCACTTTAACACTTGAACTGAAAGCAATGGTCCGAATTGTCAAGGTAAGCAGTGCCTGTAACTTCTCTTCAGAAGCTATTTACCCAAAAAAAACCAACCAACCCCAAAACGCAACCCTCAATGCTGCAGGTCCGTTTCAAAACTGACTGCTCACGTGCGCCGTTTCTGATGTGACTCCAAATACTCCAGCTCCGTTGCACTGTTGGCTTTAAAAGCAAAACCAGCGGGGAGTTCCCATTAGTTTTGCGGAAGCGCATTGGCAGCCGCGGGTTGGGCGAGCCCAGCAGCGCCGTAGATTTTCTGTGTTCCCAGCCCCGCGAGGTGGATTTGGCCGCTTGTGCCTTTTTCCTGGCTCCAAACCGCTCGCTCGATAGACTCGAGCGGGGTTGGATTGGGAAAACCCAATACCTGGATGCTCAGTGAGGATGAGGGGCCCCTTCCAGCAGCGCTGCCGTCCTCGGAATTGAAAATAAGGAATGGAGGTATAAAGCTTATGCTAATTAAAAGATTAAGTTTAATGATCCTAAATAGTCGCACTGACAGTTTGCAGTGTTTGTGGCCTTATGTGAAGTATACTAATCTGTTTTATAGATTTGTAACTTGGTTTTGAAACACTAATTCATTCCCCAGATAGCTCTTTATAACTCTCTTAAAACTGCTTGCAGGGGGAAAGAAAAAAAAAAGAAAGAGAAAAGCCTCTGTCAGCTGTAAGAATTTATTAGGAAACAGCTGAGTGACTCTAACTTAGATCTGATTTTTTTTCTCCCCCTAAGTGTTATTGTGATAAGGTGTTGAGGACGTGTGAAGCTGACTCATCATGTCTCTTAATAAAATGTGCGCTCTGTTTATCCTGCAAAACGGTGTTTAAAGCAATTTTACATCTTGAAACTACCGTGCCCGTGACTTGATCGTCTGTGTAGCGTCGCTGTCTCGCAATTGAAGGAATTATTCCCAGTTTTTCTGTGACACAGAGGCACACGGCACAGACGTGGACCTCTTGAGCAGGCGATGCCAGAACCATGCAGATGTGGTTGTAGCCTTGTCCCGACCCCAGGGAGCGAGGGTTTTCCTAAGAAAAACCTTGGGCTGTAGGAATGGACCTTGAGGATTTCTCTGTACGTTGAGCTTTCTCCTTTTCTAGAGACTTTAGGAGCATATACCGAAATGCAGAATACTATATATGTATGTATATAGTTTTTTAAGAAAACCTTATGCTGTAAAGAATACCTGTACTGAGGAAAATAAAAGTTCTGCCATTTTTTGGACCATCTGTGCTGGGCGACTTTATTTTTACCATGGCCCTTTTAATGCACAGAAGCCTTTGCGTTTCTAACTGGTTGAATTCTCCCTTGATGCACAGCAGAGACACCTGCAGAAGGGTTGTGTCCATCATTGGCTGTGTCCAGGGCCGTGCAGGTGGGACGATAGCTGTGGTGAGATGCTGGTTCACGGTGCTGCCTGTGGAAAATGCTTACAGGGCTGGATGCAGCCCCATGGGATGCACTGAGGTGGAGGTGGATGTTGCAGCTCCATAAATCTGTCCCTGCTCAAGTCCCCACATCGCTGGATCGGCCCCCCAGGTACAGCATGACAAGGTGTGGGAAAAGGAAGGTTGGTGCTTCGGGCTCATCTGCAGATAAATGCGGCACTGGTAACATCAAAAAACCCAAATCCCTTAATTGAGAGAGTTTCTGAGTCGCTGTGCAAAGCGCTTCTCCCTCGGGGGCAGTTTAATTTGTACGGCTGCCTGTTAAACAAAACCAGCCCGGAGCGCCCGGTGCTGCGCTGCCATCTCAGCCTCCCCCTGCGGTTCTGCCTTTGCTGGCTGCGAATTTTGGAGGGCCCGGGCTCCTGTGGGGTTTATCACTGTGTTGGGGGTGTACACAGCAAACAGATTTAACCTGCGAGTGCCACTGTGCTCCCCATGGGTATCAGAGCTGAGCAGAGAGGCCTCTTCCTACGGTGTTAGCAAAAAAAATGCAATCGAAGTTCATTTTGGTGTCCAAATTGCCTGTTCCAGTGTGAGGAGATGGCTCAGATTACGAGCGCTGAGCACCGGCAGCCTGCACCTTCATGCATAACGGATGGCGACGCTGCAGAACAAATGGATCTTTCGGTTTTGATGTGACCTTTTTTAAGTGCCTGTTAAGAAACATTCAGCATCCGCTCCATTCAGCTGCTGTGGCTGCGGGGTTGTGATCTGGGGCATCCGCTGTTTCTGCTCTGGGGGCCATGGAGCAAGTTTGCTGCCTGTTTTCCCCTCTCTGAGCAGCTCCAGCAGCAGGAGCTGTGCTGGGAGATGCCGCTTTATTGCTCTGCATTGGTTTGAGGCGGATGCAGGACGTAAGGGCCCCATCCATCCCGCAGACAGGCGCCGACGTGGGCGAGGAAGCGCAGAGCCCATCTTCAATCTCCCTCCCCAAAGCACCTGCTAAGGAAACAAAACCTGCAGCTGGCACCAGCCCCGTAGTTGGGAGCTGATTTCTTTCCCTCGTTAAACTCATTTAATGCATCCCCAAAACTGCAGCAACTCACCCAGGCTGTCGCTGCCCAGTTACGGGCTGGGTTTGGGAACAGACATGAAGTTTCTCAAGCCATTTCCTCTCCATTTAATGAATGCTCTGGAGTGATGGGCAGTTGTGTTACGTGCATCGAGGCCGAATCCAGCTCTGAGGACTCAGACCGGCCGCCGTGGGGACGCGCTGAGCCGTTGAGGTCGATGGTGCTGAGAGTTGGTAAATTTGTGCCAAGCTTCAGTGAGAGTTGCAGGGCTGTCGTTACCCAGATCATTCTGTTTTAAAGGACAAATAAAGAGAGCAACATTTCATCTGAGCACCTGAATGCTGGATTATGGGTTTTATAGCCAGCCCCAGGGTGGCGGGAGCTGCGGGTTGCGCTGCTGGGCTCTGAAGCAAGAAGAAATCACCGTCCTCGTGGAGAGGCACAAATGATTTTGGCTTAGGATGGAGGGTGGGAGGGCAGGGGGGTTGTTTGAAAGCTGCTCTGCTGTAACACATCAGTGTTGTGTGATGCTGCCCACAATGGCCACAGCAAACTGCGGGACCCCGGTGGGATTTGTCCCTGTTAGAGCCTAGGGGAGCTGAACTTGAAAAAACACCGGGCAAAGGCACCAAAATCCTTGCAGGGATCCAGGCAGGGGCTTGCTCCGAGGGTCAGCAAACAGCACTAAAGGGGTATTTTGCAAGCATGGCTCTGCCTTTGAACTCCCAGGGGTTGCAGCACTGGATGGCAGGAGCGGGTGTTGCAGTGGGAGAGCAGCAGCGATGCAGCAAATGGCTTTTGTCAACGTTTCCATCACCGGGAGTTGCAGAGCCGACGTTCCCTCGGTCTGCACGAACGACGAGGGGCGCGGGGTCATTCTGCCAAATCCCTTCTGCACAGGAAAGCGTCTCCTTCTGCAGAAGCCATCGTTTCGGTGCCAAAAATCCACCAACTTGTCAGAAAGTTACCTTTTTTATCCCAGCGCAAACAAAACTCAAGCACACGGGGATTCTGCTGACAGCCCTGGGCTCCAAAGTCCTTTTAACAGCCAGGCGGCATCTGACTGCGAGCAATTTATCAGGAGCGAGCGGATCCCGCGTATGACAGAGGGAGTCTTAATATTGCATTGCTTCATTTATTTAGCACCTCTCCTCTCGCACCCAGGGGAAGGATAATGGGAAACAGCATTGCGGGTTGCTGGGGGTTGGTTGTTATTTTTCCTCCCTGCTAAAAGCAAACATCCCCAGCTGGTTCTTGGCTGAGAGAAGAAATATTGGCTTTACAAAAAGAAGGGATGTCAAGTCATTAGAAGCTGCAGGAAGAGGAAATCTTCTGAGATGGAAGTGAAAATGGGGCCAGAGAGCTGGAGCTGGAAAGCTGACGTAGGAAACGCAGGGAGAGCGGAGGTGTTTGCACAGCAAATGTGGTGGGAAGTAATTAGTGACCAGGGACTGATTAATCTACTGCCACCAGCCCCTCGCGCTGGGCACCCATGGTCCCTTCTCCGGTGGGCTCTGATCTCCCCTGGCAGTGACTTCTCCTCGCTCCAGCTCCACAGCAGCTCCTGGTGAGGTGGCTCCAGGCCCGTGGTGCCAAAGGGCCCCTGGGCTCTGCCCCAGGGAGCGGATTAGCCCTGGGCTACCGGGGCCACTTCGCTGCCAGCTGTGCCCAGGCGCCTCTGAGCAGGGAGCCAGAGCCTGGGGGTCTCCATCCCTCCAGCTCCCGGCTGGCACTGCTCACCGTTGGCAGCACCGAGCATCTCCCGGGGCTCTCACCCGCCAGAAAGCTGTCGGCCCCGGCTGTGAGCGCAGAAATGTGTCACCACGATTCCTTATTCCCCGTGGTGTGATCAAATGGGGGTTTTTGGAAGCTGTCAGCAGTCACAGAAGCCGGGTCGTGTCAGCGAACCCAGCGTGGGAGCATCGGGAAGCGGCGCCGGGACTGCGCCACCCTCCAGCCTCCTCCTTGCATCCCCTTCCCGGAGCTGGGTGTGATCGTCACCAGCGTCACCGTTCCCACGTCGGGGCACCGGGGTCGCTCCTCTCCCTGCAGGAGACGCAGGTTGTGATGCAGCAACCCCGTCAAGGCTTGGCTCTGAAATCCCTGCTGATTCCTGTGAGTTATCACTCACCCGGCTGCTACTTGCAGCTTGGAAAAGAGAAGCTGGGGGGAGGGAAATATGGATTTTAAAGTTTGGCTTTAAAGCCCACAAACTCAGGCCAAGACTCCTGTCCTGGCCAAGGTAACGGGGTAGGAACAACGTTACCGATCACGGCTGAAATCAAACAGCCGTCAGCTCCTGGCTGCTGTACGAGAGGGAAACTCTGCTTTCTCTTCCCTGACACACGTCTTTTGAACCACAGTGCAAGAAAACCGGTATTTAGATACCAAACCCCTGCTGCTTTCCTTGTCTTCCAATGTATGCCCCAGGCACCTCGTTTGCCCCAAACTTTTGCCACCACAGTTCCCATTGTTGGCGATCAGAAGCCAACAAGCACCAGGCATCACCAAACCCTCATCTCTGCGGGCAGACGGGGCAACGCAGGGGGATTCTCCTCCTTTCAAACCGGTCCCTCTGCAAACTCAGGTCCTTCCTGCCTCCAAGAGGTTTATTTTCACCTTTCCAGCCGTCACCATCAGCCATTGCTTCCCTAATCTTCTTCCTCGCTGCAACCCGCAGCAGCAGCTTCTGTCTCGGCCATTAATAACCCCACGGATGATAACACCACTCCAGGCAAAGATGTTTGCTTAAAAGCCTCGATGGTGATACTTCGCAGGGAGTTGTTTCGCTTGTACCTTTGCATTTCCATCTCCTGACCCAAATTTTGCCGTACCAGCCCCAAACTCGCTGCTTGTCAGCTCTTGTTTTAGCTGCAGCCCCGTTTTCTTCCCCTGCTCGGCAGCGTGAGTTTTAATGTGACGTCCCAGCACCAGGCCTGTCACTCGGCTCTTGCCTCCATCACACGCTCGTACGTATGAGCCCCAGGTCTAATTAATGTAATAAAATGTGTAAAAGTACTAAATCTCCTCAGACGTGGCAATTTTATCACTTCTCTACACTGTCACAGCACAAGTAAAGCTGACAGTAAAGAATAAAACAGTTACGTCTCTGGCATTCTTTATTACTTTTAATATGCTACCTCTTTTTTGTTACTGGAAATTTAAATTATAATGGTATGCTTCACTAAAAAAAAAAAAAAAAAGGAAGTATCCATAGCAACAGGAACATCTAAATTATTGCAGGCTGATCACTTCTCTCCTGGAGTCACATCACATGCTTTTCAAAGACAGTCCCAGAGGTGCAGGATTTTAATAGAATATATTTTTTGGTACCTTTTTTGCAAATAAACAACTGTATACACAGCACTTTCTCCATCAATACGCTGCCTACGGAAAGAGCTAAACGTGGGAGCTGCCAGCACGCTTCAGTACCCAGACAGGGAGGGCTTGGGGTGTTTGGGGGAGTGCGCCTGCAACCCTTCATCTGAGTCCTCATCTGAGTCGGTGCCTCCTGTCACCTGTGTGAAAATGGGGAATTTCTGTTGAGTGTGGGGGATGGAAATTTTGTCTTGAATCAGGGGAAGGGGAAGGGGAA
>NW_010206484.1:0-37410 GCF_000695765.1 Mesitornis unicolor | reverse complement strand
CTGCAAACTTACTGTGGGAGCACTCAATCCCCTCATCCATACATCTCCTAGAAGAACAGTGGCAGAATTTAGATTAGAGCTGGAGAGAAATGTGGCCCAACAATTTTTCCTGAGAGTTGAGAAGTCTTCTGTAGTGCTTTTCATGGCATGTAAGGAGAATAATGGCTGCTGTGCAGGTGTAAAGAGGGTTTTTTGGATATTTTTCGTAATGCTTTGAGATGGTAATTTGTGTCTCTTTATGAAATACTCTGCTGTTTGAAACACTGGCCCAACAATTTTTCCTGAGAGTTGAGAAGATTTCTGTAGTGCTTTTCATGGCATGTAAGGGGAATAATGGCTGCTGTGCAGATGTAAAGAGGGTTTTTTGGATATTTTTCATAATGCTTTGAGATGGTAATTTGTGTCTCCTTATGAAATACTCTGCTGTTTGAAACAACAAAGCTAGATTTCTGCTTCTGACCATGGAGTGATGCCTCCTTTCTTGCAAGCAAAATCAACAGCAGAAACTGGTTATGGTATGTGGTTCAACCTGAATTTCATATTGTATATGGGAACATGAAAAATGTTAGTGCATTTGAAAAAAAAATGTTTGATGTTGATGTGCTGTTAATTCTTTGAGCTAGCCTGTCTTCCTCAAACTGTATTTGTATCTTGTAATCTATTCTTTGTGTAAAAGAAATTGTATATGTAAAAGAAACAGGCTTCCTTACATAATGGCATGAAACGATTAAAACAGTTTTAGGAAATGAAAACATGGGGTTTTTCATTTAGATATTTGGTTTGCGTTTTGTTTACCTTGAATAATAAAAGCAAGCACTGTCCCTTGCTTATTATCATCACCAGACTTGTAACTTTTGAGCACTAAATGTTGCAGTGGTTTGTTCAGTTTCCTTGTCTTTAGAATTTTATTAGCAAAATATCGTTTAGCAAGATTTTGTTTAGAATTATTTTATGATGTGAAACTTCAAGTGTTTAGTATTTCCAGTGTTGTTTACAGGTAAGATGCTTATTGAGAAAATTAACTTTAGACCTCTTTAAATCTTACCCTGAAGTTTTTGAATTGAGAATGTGCTGTTTTTCTTCCTAGAGTTGACTGGTACTTTGTCATCTTTTTATTTTTTTCAGATCATGCACAACATCTTTGAAACAAATAAATAAAATTATTGAGCAACTTTCACCTCAAGCTGCTGACAGCAAAGATATAAACAGAAAACTAGATTCTGTAAAACGGCAAAAATATAACAAGGTGATTGGATTGCATTAATTTCCCGCTGGCTGTACTTCGCTTGTACTTTGGCTCAAGGTTTGGATTCTGGGATACAATTCTTGCCTAATTATTTAGTACAGAGTTAGCCTGCAGTTTCTGTACCTTCCCTCTTAAATGGTTGAATTTTCTACCAAAAATGTAAACAACTAATTTAAAGACATGAAAGTGAGAGCTTTCCCTCCCAGTAGTATTTGGAGAATTAGCAAAGCATTGATAGGGCACAATTCAATGGTTAACTGGAATCTCAGCTCTCATGGTTTTCATTCCCTACCTTCCTTTTCTTAATGCTCTCTCGTTGTCTGTATCTTTCTTGGACCAGTACACATCATTCCTTGCTGTGAGCCATTTTAACTCACTGATTTAGCAGAAAGTGCTCCAGCTTTCTCCTGCCAGAGTAGGAAGTTAAAGGAGCTTGTAGAGCAATCTAGCAGGTGTAAAGGTAATGTAAACAGTGGGCCTATGCAGCTATGAATAGGGAGGAGATTGGAGAAAAGGGAAACTTCTCGTGGTCAGGAATGTAGCACTTAGATCAGCTCACTGTCTGATGGAAATGCACCCTAATATTTTCTCTAATGATAAACCTGACTGAAAAAAATTTACTGTCCTTTGCCCTCAGACACCTCTGCCCAGTCTCAGGCCGTTTGCCACTGACTCATTCAGTCGTTTGTTTGTTAACTTTGATCATTTCAGCAACTGGGATCACACTGCTCACAATTTGGCCAGTTAAGAGAGTGAGGGGGCTGGTATTGAACAGTGGCACAGGACTAGGAACAAGTAGCTGGAAGTAGTGGGAAGAAATAGATTAAACCAGACTTACCACTAGAGTGATCATGTAATTGACACTGTATTTTGCTTGTTTGTGTATTACTTAAAGCAGTTTATGCAAGTGTTAATTGCAAGGGGAAGTTGAAACCTCGTTGGGAGATCATTGTTAGTCATCTCTAACAGTCCTTGAAGTGTAAGAATAAATCCCTGTATAAGGACTACAATCTGTAAAAGTGGTCCTAATAACCTCAAGAGTGTTTTGGAGGCTGTACGGAGGCAGGCAGTGTATTTAGAGCTGGTCTTGAGCTACTTTTTGCATGGAGAAGTCTCTTTTAGTACTCTTCCTTTTGTCATATTTAAAAAAATTGTTAAAGAAGACTTAATTCTTCCCTTATTGAGACAGATGGGAAATTAATGACTGGTACAAGACAGCTATTTCCATAGAGCTGTCATACAGGGAGTGTTTTATTATACAAAGTACTTTGGTGGCAAGGATAAAAGTGCATACACAGAAGATAATATATTGTAAAGTACATCTATATATTTACCTTTTGTGGTTTGAAATGTGCTATGTGAAGACATAAGCAGGCTAGTGAACTGTTCTTCAACAGAAACAAAGAAAAAAATTGCTCATTTAGTCATCAACTTGATTTTTAGTGAAGTATGTGCTTTTCTAGGTAAGGAAATACTTCCCAAGAGTGGAGTTACAAATGTGGAAAGCTACATTGCCTATGTCTTTGTTTTACTGTTTGGAATTTCTTGTTTCATAAATGAAAGTTGGCAACACCAAGGAATCACAGCATCACCAGTAAATACAGAGTTGAGGATATCACAGTCAGAGAAAAGGTGTAACGGAAGAGCTGCCTGCAAATTCTTTTCGTGGCAGTAGTGAACTGTACTTGTTAGAGCCTCTCTACTGTTGATTTTTTTCACTTATTTTTAAAGTAATTTCACTTTGTAGTTCTTGCTGTTAAATCCGGTGTGACCACTCCTCAATGAGCTGTGTATAAACGTACATTGGGATGATGGACTGCTGTGTAATTTCAGTTTCTTTCTAACCAAACATTCCAGAATTTCTGGGTTGATAAATAAATCTTACAGGTGGTTTTAGTGGCTTAGTAACCATTAACCCGGTCTTTCAAATCAGAAACGAATCTTGGTGTTCTCTGTGTACCTCACTGATCTGCTTGATGGGCTTCCTTCGCCAGAACCAACACATTCATAAAATTACCTCAGAAGTTGTACATAAAAATCCACAACGTGCCTGTGAAATTTGTGTGTATAAACAGTTGGATCTTGCTGTATGTGTATCATGATTGCTTACACAAAACTGTGTGTGTTCTGTGGGTCGGAGCCCTACAGGTATTTTGGTGATGTTTTTTGCACTTTTTTGTTTCAAGTGGGGTACTGTGAACATTGGAATGTGAGATTCTCGTGGAAGATACTTCAAAATACAGCCATTGAAGTCTCGTTTACAAGGATAGCAATTTTATGAACTGGATTAAAAATTAAACTACGTATCTGCTTGTCATTCCAGGAGCAACAGCTAAAGAAGATCAAAGCGAAGCAAAAGCGTCTCCAAGCAATTATTGGTGGAACAGAGGCTCTTGATAAAGTACATGAGATAGAATTTGAGGATGATGAAGGTACGGGAAAAGGCTGAAAGTTCTGTTCTACTTTGCTGAAATACCTCTTTTTGTTCGAAGCTAGTTTGCAAGGTCTTTGCCAGTAAGGAAATAAATTTCAGTGGTTTGCCTTCAAGGAGAGTGAAGAATGCTTATTCTGTGCACCTGCAGAATTGCAGATCTTGGCGTATTCATGTGGGAAGTTTTCAAAAATGGTTGTTAATCTGTGTTCAACTCAGTAGGGATGGCTGAGGCACATTAGAGTATTGGGCTTAATAAATTGGAAATCTGAACATTTTTTCACAGCTAATTTGATAAAGATGACTAACATCATGATTGAATTACATTTTATATGCTGGAAGCTATCAATCAGCATTAACAAAATTGGTTTTCCTTACTGTTGGGAAGTATCACTAGAAATTGAGGGGGGAAGTGCTTCTGTCTTTCAGACTGCACTGTGATTTTTTTTTTATTATTATTATTTTTTTAAGTAGGCTTCTTGAAAACACTGAGAGAACAAATGTTCTGCTTTGCACTAGGTATGCTTTCTCACTGCTGTCTGCAAACTGAGCTTGTACTTTGTAACACCAGCTTGGCTGTGTCTCGACCACAGTCACTAATCTGCAGTACTCTGCAGGACAAGTTTGGACCCCACTGACATCCACATATCACCTTTGGGTTATATTGCTGTTTGCAGAGGTGTAAACTCTTTGCGCCATTTGTCCATTCCAGATGTGGCTGGAGTGGATTCTGCACCTCACTGACTTCATGCTTCTCTCCTCATTCAACAAAACTTACAGGAGTCAAAGCCTCAGTGAATTTTTCTTAGTAGAAAAGCGTCTTTAATCCTTTTTTCTTTGAATAGGTTCATGCAGTAAAACGCAAGCACTCAGTGTGGTGAAGTGTAACAAGGCAGTAAATAAAGCCCAAGGCAGAAGAAATGGAGTTGAGCAGTTCCAGCAGTTTGGGAAACTGAGGGGGTGGAGAGGGAGGAGTTTCATGCCTGACGCATCATCGTTACTTGTTAAACATGTTTTTGGTGATAAATACCGTGCTTTAAATGGGGCCATGTGTAGTAGCGTGTCATGCTGACAGTTCTGCTACAGCTATTTTGAAATTGTGAACCCTAAAAATATATTTCAGGCTGGAATTAGAGTAATGGAATCATAGAATGGATTGGACTGGAAGAGGCCTTAAAGATCACCTAGTTCCTCTTCATCTTCCTGAATTCAAGGACTTTTTCCTCCTCTTTGGCTTCCAACACCAATTGTGGATTGTTTATATGTGTAGTAACTGTGTGTGCTCTTCTATGGCAGCATTCTGTGCAGCCAATCTGACTTTTAATGTTGTAATCCTCACAGTGTTGTAGAGTAGGAAGATGGATTTGTTTTCATTCTGTTGTTTTGGTTTGTTTGGTTTTGGCTTTTTTGAGGCATATGGGAAGACAGTCTTATGTTTTTAAAGTTTTGTGTCTGACCTGGTATGGTGATGGGAATGTCAGGTATGGTAATGGGAATGTCACATTTCAAGCTTACTAATAGAACTGAAAAATCAATAATAAAATAGAAATGGACAACATTAAGGGTTTCTTGCACTGAACATGGTGACATGGGTTGAATTGACAGCATAGGGAGCACATCGGAGTTGGTGTGCCATGGGGGACTGTAATTTTATGGCTGTTTGGGCTGCTGTGTGCTTAAGCATTTGCATTTTGATCGTTTGTGTGATGTTTCCTATGCGACACTTGAGAAGTAGTTTGAAGTAAAAGTCTAACTTTTTTTGGCCTTCTGTTGGGTTTTGCGGTTTTTGAACTTCAAATATTTTGTGTGATGATCATTTGGCCTTACAAGTTGTATATAACAACTGGACTGAATGTATATAAAAATGGGGGATGGTGAAACAGAACACCCTTGTTACTGTGTTTGAGTTATTCAGCAGATGTTAAAGGCGTGCTGGATGTTCTGATTTTTGTTGTAGAACCTGGTCCATCATGTCTTGGCAGTATGCTTATGCCTGTTCAGGAAACAGAGTGGGAAGAGCTTGTTCGTACAGGCCAGATGACTCCATTTGGAACTAAAATACCTCAGAAGCCAGAGAGGAAGACACAACGATTAATGCTCAATGAGGCATCTGATTTTGAGAAGTACTTAGCAGACCAAGCTAAGCTGTCATCTGAAAGAAAGAAGTTATCTCTTCGCAAAGGAGCAAAGAAGAAAGCGCAAGCCAAAAATGTTCAGTGCGTAGCTCCTGCATCTACAACAAAAGAAAAAAAGGGTAAAGCCCTGTCAAAAACGGATAAGCGCTTAAAAAAAAACATGAGAAAACTTCGGAAGCATGCCCTTCAGATTCAGTCAAAGGCAACAATTCCAAAAGAAAAGAAGTATTTTGAGACTAAGAAGAGCAGGCATGGACAGGAGGATGATAGTGAAGAGTCTGAGTATGTACCTGACGAAGAGCTCTTTGATCCAGAAGCAGTGGAAGAGGAAGAGCAGGCATCTTGTCATGCTGAGAATGATTCTGATTATGAACTCAGGAAGTTGTCGAGAAAAAGAAAATATGTGGTGAAGAGAGATCTTAAAGAAGCTGAAGAGGATGCTGACTTCTTTCCAAGCTCTGAGGAAGAAGAGCAGATGCTGGGGAAGCGCAAAGTAAAGAGATGGAGAGATGATGGAGATGAAGACTATTATAAACAGAGAGTAAGGTTAGTCCTAGACATTGTTATTAGTAATGTTAACAGATGTGAAATGCACTGCCGGGAATCAAAGTAAGGAAAAGAGAGTCAGAGTGATAGTAACCTTCAAAAGGAAACAGACATACCTCTCACTGACAAGGGCTTTGCTGTTAGATTTTTTGATTGGTGTAGGTCCCTCACTAATGAGCTGTTTGTGTTTCAGAGCGTGTGTGTATTATTTGCAGAACTGTGAATGTGCCCAGAATTGTATACGTAAAAGATCATATTATTTGGCATCTCTAGTACTGCTTTTGTCTGTAGATTATATACCTGCCTTTCAAAAAAACCACTAAAATATGATATCTTCTGTTTGACAGGCAAAATTCCAGAGCAGACAGAGTGATGGCACTTTCCAGTGAGAGAAATCTGGGGTTTGGGATGGTGCTTAGTTTTCAGCTGTAAATACTTTACTAGTCCTAAAGAAATTCTTTGAATGAATTATACTTCCATGCTATATTTGTAGAATCTGTCAGTTTGTTGAAATCTGAGGCAATTACTTATAGTTTATATGGCTAACAGGTTTATTTGAAAATCAATATTAAAAGGATCTTTCAAATTTAAACTTGTAAAAAGATTATACTGGAAAGGACAATATCTGTGTTATTTGATTGTTAGCATATGATACCTCTTGCATAACTTATATGAGAAGACATAAGCAATACAAACAGGCCATTTATACTGCTGTTAGTCAAGTCAAAAAAGAGCTACTCCGTTTGACAGTGATTTTCCTCTCTGTTTGTGATGAGAGTGAGGGTAAAAGCATCCTTACCTAAAGAGATAGTGGCAGTGGTGATAGTACTGGTGTTTTCTGTTGCTGTGATGTAAACACATGTAATGTTGTAAACCGAGTTAAGGTTTCTAAGGAGTATGAGCATCTTCTGTTAAATAAACTAGTGTGTTAGGTGGGGAAATACAGCTAAGAACACAAGGTATTTTTGAAAACATCAGCTGCAACGCCTTGTGCTAATCTGTGATTTATGAAGTTTGTATAACTTGGGTGCTAATGGTCTCTGTAGCTACAATGTATTGTTGAGACGTTTGCTGTATCTTAGCTGTTGAGCTCCTAACAAAAAGACTGACCAGTGGTGATCTTTTCACAACTGCCTGGAAAACATTTTGAAGGGGCAAGGAAATGACATGTATTTTATTCAGCTGTTAAAATGCTAACTAGACATGCCAGTGAAGTTAAGAGACGTTTCTGCACATACTGGGGCTCGAAAGAACAGCATCACTAAGGTAGTTGGTTGGTTTTAATTGTTCTCTAACCATTGGGATGTTGTCTCTTTTCTAGTATCAGTGTTGAGCTCCATATAATGAACTTCAGCTTGTTGATAGCGTGCTTACTTTTAATTAATTCCCTTTAGTGAATGTCCTTCAAGTAGCTTTACAATCCTCTAGAAAATCAAGAGTTCCAACTTGAAAACGGCTACTCAAGAGTGAAAGGAAAAATAGCTATTAGATAGTGAAGGATGAAAAAGCCTAGCATAGGAACTTTGATAATTCTTAGGAGTTGGAATTCTTCTTCTATGGAAATAGAAAAATCTTACAGATTTAAATGGAGTTGTATCAGAGAAGGGGTCAAGAAGTAGAGGTATAAACACCATCTCTTCCTGTGCTGAGAGTCTGAGTTACTGTGGAGGAAGAGGTCTCTTCTGATGGCAGAGATGCTCATGGTTATAGAAGTACTGGTAACAAAGCCTCAGGTAGGAAGAGCCCAACTTCACTCTCACATCCCAGGTTAGGAGCTGATATGAGGCAGTAGGTTTGCAATCCCAGGATGCTGCTTTTCAAAGTTAAAGCATAGTTTATTGCTCTTGAACAGAAGATTTCAGCAAGAGGCTAATCTGAACAGTGTCCAAAAGGTCAAAAAGAAATGTTTTTTGATTGGATGCATTGACAAAAATTAATTGTACTTAATTGGTAAAATATTTACTATTTTATTGAATAGAACTGTACTCGTCACGTTTAAATTAGACCAATATTAAATCATTTTTAATTCAGTTTTCATCAAGAGTAATTTATTTTGATTGAAAGTTTTAATATGACTTACAGTTTGAATTCATTCAAACACGTTTTTTAATAACGTTAAGATTGTGACAATTTATCCTTAGCAAAGTCATATCGTAGACTACATTTCTTTTGGTTACTGGAGCTACAATAAAAGCCTTAATGAATTTTAGAAATATCAATAACTGTAATTGCTACCAAAACACTACATCTCTTAAAAATTTCATAGCTACGGTTATTGTGGCTGTTAAGCTGCAGCTGTCCACATTGACGTTTTTATGTTGACACTCCCAGGTAATCTTCATTATGGGAAATGCCACGAGAAAATAAAATGTAGTGAATTAAGAAACATATTAAGAATGCTATAGAAATGCTGTCATTTGCTTCCATTTATGTCTTGTTTCGTGTCAGTTTTACTTTTGAATGCTAACGAATGGGTGAGATTATGGTACGTTTTACCCCTGAGAAAGGCAAGGGAAAATCCTCTAGGATAGCTTTAGTCTTCCAAACATCCAGTCTTGTGCTTGGCACCGAATACAATCCTACACTCTTAAAGATTGAAAATGAGTTTACTTTACATTAAAACTTTTCAGAGATGGGACTTGAAGAGATTGGGCTGTGTCAAGGGGAAAATGCTGTGATGTTGTTAAAGCATGATAATTAGCTAACTGTGGGACTGCAAAGCATCTCTAGAACAAGTCTGTTTTCAGCACAGGAGCTGATGTTATCTGCCATAAACGTGGCTAGTGGGAGAGCACCCGGCTCTTTCCTTCTGGCTCTTGCCCTTCCTTCTGAAGGCTGTTTGCAGTGGTCAGCCCGGTCCGTCAAAGCAAGATGTGCCCAGGGGAATGTGAAAAGTAAAAGTTAGCTATGCAGGATTCAGCTCACACTATCACAGATTTCAGTTCTTTCCCCTTGTGTGCGTCTTGCCTTTCTCCAGTTACTGTTACTGGAGCTGTGTTGCTGTGCAGACACAGAGGGGGAAAATCTTCTGTTCTGAAAAGGTTAACATCAAAGGTGAATCATGGCTTGCAAGAAAAATGAACAGTAGCAAGGAAGCATCAAGGTTATGGAGAGTTAGGTAAATAAGTAGGTTACCATCTAACTAAAAGTTTAAGAGTCAGTGAAAAGTAGCATATCATCACTCCAAACTGTCCCCATTAGCAGCCGAACCTAGGGAATTAGTTAATCAGTCTCTTGGCTGGTGCTGAAGATCCCAGAGACTTGATCCCCATCCTCAGGTACGTTATCGAGTGACATTTTGCCGTATTCAACAGTGACGATCTTGGCCTCAAAATGTTCAAGATTGCTGCTGGTGGAATCTTAACCTGTTGCCTCTTGCTTGGTGGAATGGCCAGGTCATGGCAGAGACAGTTTCTTTGACAACTATGGAATAAGTGAAAATGCAGTTCTTTTCAACTTCTTTTGCCTAGAATCACAAAATAAAAGTAACCTCGTATGCATAATAAATGCATCAGGAATAAACCTTTTCTGTGTTCTGAGCAGCAAAACTGCTGCATCGTTTTCTTGTATTATTTTCAAGACTCTGCAGATGTTGAAACTGCAACTTAGCAAGAGGTTTTTTATTTGGCATATTAAAGTTTTCCTTTGCATGTATTTAAATGCAAAGCATAAGTATAACCAAGTAATTTTTGCTGCTTATAGTATATGTAGTTAATGTGCTACGTTATTGACATCACTAATACAGTACCTGCATAAGGTGATAGCGTAGAGTCAAAATGAAACAAAAAATTGGCACTCTTACGGTAACTCTTCCTCTTGCAGTTGTCAGTGTGTATCTGCCTGTTGCTTTAAGAAGGGAATTGCATGTCATGTTATGGGAGATAAATGCCGTATCTGTGGTTTTTTGTGTATTCTGTGTGGTTTGTGGAGTACAGTTGTTGGAATTCTTCAGTTGCTGTCAAGTGCTCAGAGGCAAGTCTAGGAAAGCTGCTGCTTTCTGTGTCTCACAGCTGGCATCCAAGCAGCTGAGTAGCTGGGAGTTGTGGCTCTCAGTGCACAAAGCAGTTGATACAAAGAGTCAAACAAAAATTAAAATTCACTTAAAAATAGGTTGGTTTTCTCAATTGGATCCATTTTCATGTGCTGGCTCTCTTTGAAGTATCTGAGTCACTGAATCTTTTGATGTTTCAAAGTTATAAATTAAAAAAGGATTAAATGTTACCTTTCCTGAAAGATGCATTCTTAGAGCATCCTAACTGCTCTTTAAAATGACAAAGCCAAGACACAAATGGAGATGTATTTTGGCTCACTTGCTGAGTACACCTTTCATTCTAAGCTCAAGTGTGTAATTGTCTACATCAGTCTTAACTTACTTAGAGAGATTTGTGGTACTAACTGCGTGTATTTGATCTCTTAGGACGTACCAAGTAAATCTACCCGTATAGACCATAAAAAGTTAGATCAGAAAAGTAATGCGGAATGCTTCAATTTAGCAAATTGGAATAATCTGTAAGGGATTCTTAGCTGTCCAAAATAGAAAACTTACTGTGATTCACAAATGCAAACTGTATTAAACACTCAGCTCAATTCCTGACTGTATTTGTGGGGGTTTTTTTTCAAATCGAATTGTGCTCAGTACTGTTTTGGAGTCAGAATTTCTTTCTAGGGTATTGCAGTAAGTGGGAAATGGGCTTAGTATCTGAATACATTCTTATACTGAGAAAGATTTAATTGTATGATATATGGCTTTCATACTGCACTTTCAGGATAAAATTGTATTTATGTCGGTGGGCATGGACAACATAAAATACATTTCTCAAAGGTCATGCTTTTCTTTTAAACAGACCCTGGTAATACAGCAAAACCTGCATTTGCTGATTGTTTAGGCATACTAATGATGTTTAACTGAGGTTCATAAGGAACATATTGACCTGATGGTAATGTGTTACTGTGTAGTTAACTCAGCTATGAGCTACTGCTGTTTCTCCATCCAAAGTTTGACTTCTGGGGAAAGGTGGAAGACCAGACTGACCAACTGACTGATCTGGTCTAGCAAGCAGTGGTTGCCCTCCCATTGCATCGGCCATTTACATGTTTACCTTTTTTTAAGTAATGAAGTTTTAGTGTAGAATATCTTAATAGAGAGTCTGAAATTAAGTTCACAACCTTTCAAAAACTGAATAGCTGCTTCAAACTTTGAAAGTTGTTAGTGGTAACAACAAGTAGCAGCTTTTTCTTTAAACTCATAATTGATGGCAAAAGAAGCTTCCAGATCTTTGGAAGAGATGAAGTACCAGAGCCTTCAGCGCTACAACTTGTGTTATTACACACTTCAGTAAAGTAACAGGTAAAGTGTCTATAAAATAAACTTATCTTTAGGAAAATTAAGTACAGGATTTATTAGTTCAAATTCTAGACATAGGTATTTTCTAGTTGTCTAATAAATTGGAGAGAAATCCCAACATGGATCACACTCCTTGCAAGAATACAGTAATTATGTTGAGGTGAAGTGCCTAAATTCCTGGACATCCGTGAGCTCATTTCAGAAATGTTTCTGGATCAGTCTTTCTGGTGTACACTAGAGGGCAATCTGTTTCTTCCCAAGGGAGACCGAGTCTCCAGTGTTGGCTGGGAGTTTTCTTCCTTCGTTCGAGTCTTGTCATAACCCAGTCAGATAAAACAGTCGAGTTCAGGCATATCTCAGTTCCAGCAATGACACAGCATGGAGCAGTGACTGTCAGTGTCTGTCGGTTTGAATCTTTCTGTAGAAATCAGGAGAATAATTGACTAATAGCACAATGTGGTAGTACTGAGCAAAAATAAATGCATCTTTATGCTGTGCCTCTGGAATGTATCATCTCTGCCTGCTGGATCCCAGAGCACGAATGTTATTTTCCTAAATCAAACATTTAACAGACTGCCAGTCTAACTCAAAGATTTCCATTCCTGTGTAAGGATGGATATATAAAAGTATTTGTGGGGAAAACGTTGATGCTTTTTATGCTTTTTTTCAGTAAGTTCTTTTTTGCTACATTATTTCATATAACGAAATAAGAATCCCATAATAAACATTAGCAACTCAACAGTTTTTATTCAGAAAACTGAAGACTTTCTTTGTCCATCTTGTTTCTTTTTCCCCTGCGTATGCTGCTTTTCCCCTCCATCATAATTTTTACTTCTGAAGACTTCCTGCCTTAAGAGATCAAAATCTATCCCAGTGAAGCTGGCTCTCTGAACCTGTCCGGCATGGTGTTGTCGTGGTTAGTTTTTTAGTGTGTCTTGTTAAGTCCTACCCCATCCAGTTACTGCAGGGCTGTTCGAGACTGCCTTCTCCAGAGCTTCTTCAATGTAGAGTTAAAAGATTGGACAGATCAGTTTTCCAGCATCTCGCTCAGGAGGCTGTTTGTCAGTTAATGCAATAGATTTCAGTACTAGGCGGCTTAACTCATTTTTTGTCTGAATCTTCCGTTGGCTTTTTATCCCATTACTGCTATTTATAGTTCTTGGAGACCTGAACAATTGTAGTCTTCATGTTTTGTATTTCAGGTACTTCTAGAGTATGCAGTTTCCTTCTCCTTCAGCCTTATTATGAGAAGAAATATGGCTGCTTTTGTGCTAGAACAGTGACACAAGGATGCGTTTCATCTCTTCTGTAGCTTGCCATTTGCTGTAGGGATTTTGTCAGTTTGTACACCACTTTCAGTGTGCCTGCAGTCCAGCAAAACCCCAGTTGTCAGTGAAGTGCTGTTGGTCGGTTGGTACGTACCCAGCTAGCAGTAGCATACACCTTACCATTCCTAAGTGGTTTTGGGCCACTAAAACACAAGCCCATGATTTCCTTGGATGTTGAAGATCCTTCGATACTTTTTCGAAAGAGGGGGGGGGCAATGATGTGACAGGAAGATAATTCTCTAAGCTGCCTAGAGTCCAGGTAAGATTAGGCTGCAGACCACAGATCATTCTTAATTTCAAAATCAAAAATAACTCATTCTCTTAACTGCTTAACAGGTTTAGAGCATGTCACCCCAGGGATGTTGATGTTTCCAGCTGAGTCTTCTGTGTAAGATTATATACGCTGCTGCATACTTCTCTAAGTGAAAGAAGTTATTTAAGTATTCGGCTAAATTAATAAAATAGCTTTGAAGTACCTAAGCTTTATTTATATTTCTGTGGGGTTTTTTGTTGAGGCTTAGGAATTTTATGTAGCCAGACTTTTTTGATGGTGCAAACTGTTGATTCCATTATATTAGCATTTGTGTCTATAGAAATTTGTAACTAGCTATAAAACTCTGAAGGCTTATAACTAAATAGTCAGAATTGCATGTACCTTTTAATATGTCAGATATTTTGAGCATTCACTTGTATAATTCTCTCCCCCAAAGGATTGCTGTTTAAATCATGACATCAGAGAATGCGGTTTTGTTGGGTTCTTACCTGATTGAAAATCCAGTGTGGTTTTCATATAAGTGTCTTTTTTGTGCAATAACTGAATGTTAACTCCTTGTGTCACTCTAGGAGGTGGCAAAAAGAACGTCTGAAGGACAAACAACACCAAACAGCTGAGGAACTTTCTGAAGAAAGTGACACTGAATTTGAAGAGGGTTTCAAAGTACCAGGATTTCTCTTCAAAAAGCTTTTTAAGTATGCAATGTATACTTCATTTTAATATTATGCTACTTTATGCTGCTAATAATAGTAGTAGTAATTGTCATGGTGATTTCTCTATGCCTTTTGCTGTAACTTTTATTTCAGTGAATGATGCTTCAACCTTTACTTCAGTGCTTTCTGTAGGATTATTTCTTTACAAAAGGCCCCAGGATCAAACTTCAAAGAAAACAATTTATTACAATGACAAAACGTAGTTACGTGACAGTACAGATGATAACTGGCTGATGTGAATATTGTGAATGTGTGTTATCTAAACGATGAATTGAGAAGCTCTTCTTGACTATTTTTATAAATGCTTTCTTTTATTGGTAAATGCTTGCTTTTAATTCAGGTGGGAAGCAGTAGGATACTTTGAAGCATAAGGTGTTGGCAAGTTGTGATAAAGGAAAACAAGAAATGCAGATGTTTCTATGATTGGGTGGAGTGAAATTTTCTGCCAGTGAAAAATACAGACAACTCTTTATTTAAATATAAATACTCAAAGTAACTACTTACACTACGTATTACAAAATAGTCTCGTACATTTTGCCCAGTAAAATTTTGAAATATGGAGAGTGCATTTTGAATTCCTTTTGTAGATGGAAAACGCTCTACAGATCATTCTGGATTACAGATTTGGACGTGACTGCTTTCCATTTCATTTTTTTTAGACTATCGTGCCCAGTGCCGCTTTCAAGTTCATCTCAAAAAGCTGTTTAGAAAAGGCAACCCAAACAAAGTAGCAGCTGACAAGTTAACTTCATCCATAATCTCTCCCTTAACTTTTCTTCATAATAGGCCTGAATTCATTTTTGTTGGCAAGATTTCACACAGCACAGAAAACATCTTCTTTCAAAAGCTAACTCTCTAAAACCTTATAATTAGCATAGTAGAAAGCCCTGGTTGATAAAGGACATGCATGCTATCCCTTCCAACAGGCCCACTTAGTCTTAACCTCAAAGAAATTATTCCCGTTGTCCTGCAGTTCCTCAGAAGGCAAGCACTAGCTCTGAAATGGAACTGAATTTGACTTGGTTGCCAGGACCATACACAGCCAATATGTGGTCTCCAGTTGTTTATGCAAAGGTACTGTAGAAGTAATCATCCTGAGAACGGATGTGTGGTCTGAGCAACCCGAAGGGAGTTGAAATAAGGCAGACAACTGAAAATTAATCTTAGAGATCAGCCTCACTAATGAAGGGTATCCCTGCAAGCATGAGTCAGTTGGCAAAACTTCTTAAGTGGTTAGAAAGATCAATTTAGTTCAACGATTCGTCTGACTTGGAACTTAAATGCTGAAATCTCTAGTGCAGGAAGGCCCGTGGTCAATAGGCATTAAACTTTGAGTTCTGAGCAAGTTCAGTAGAAAACTAACCCAATGATATACTATATTGCAGTACACTGGAAGTTATCTGCCTGCATACTCGAATTGAATTTCAAAGAACTTAGCACACACTAGAAATAGTAGACTCTTAAGTTCACTCTTTAGTAAGCCCGTTGAAGTGGCCAGTCTGTTTCTTTCCTGGATACTTGTCTGCTTTGAGGAATATTCAGCAAGAATAGTGATGCTGCTGCTGTGAAACAAAACCAAACATGGTGAGCAAGGCTGATGTGCAAACGTTGCCTTATCCTGGCTGGAGGATGCTGTCTGTGTAAACAAGAAACCGGGTTGCTTCATTATTTGCTTTTGGTGTGTGATTTCCCTGATAGGTCTGAAATGCAGTTTTGTCTCAGCTAAGCTCTGCTGGTTACTGTGGTGAGTTTTAAAGGATGCATCACAGCATGATTGCTCATGTGAAATACAGTCCAAACATAACAACTCTTTTGGAACAGCAGGCAACACTTTTATTTTACTTCTACAGTATTTTTGGAGTAAAAAAAAAAAAAAGCCAAAACATAAAAATTAGTGCAATGAAAGCGTATGATTAAAGACAATTTATTACCTCTCTGTATAACCATAAAAAATTATGGGGGGGAGGTTTTTTATTTCAACTTTTGTACGGTCGCAATTATTGCATGTTTGTATGGTTATACAAAGCAAGCACCTACGTATTTTCCATTTTTAGATAAACTTGGAGCAGAATTTTTCACAGACTTTGTTCTCTGCTCTGAAACTTTCTCAGGAGAAGCGGGAAGAGGGAGAAAGTTGCTTATAAATGAAGCTCGCTTTTAAGCACTGTGTGTAATCATAAGAAATAATACAAAATAGTGCCAGGAAGTTCTTGAGTGGATGTCTCCTGAAGAGACGTGCTGGACATTAGTCTGGGGGAGCAGCTTCTGACTGGAATGAGGGTTCTCTCCAATTCTTTAATATTTCAGTCAGAAAATGGTTTGTCTTCTTAAAATGTAGGAATATTGGCATCTTAACCCAATTACAGCTAATTCTGCAAGCCATTTCATAGTTGTTTTTAGATTGCTGCATTTTTAAGCTGAATTAATTTCTAATAAAAGGGGGTTTTTAAGGGCTTCTTAGTATAATGCTTTTGAGACACCAGCAGAGAGCATGGTGTCTGAACCATTAGATGTGTTCTTTGATCATCTTTTTCTAACTACTCAAGCCGTTTGTCTCCGTTTTAGCATTCTCTGAATCCATACAGAACTCTTCATAAATTGATTTTTAATAGTACTTTTAAGACACCAGTGTCGTTGGCTGTCAGTAGTCCTACATATTATTTGTTCAAAGAATGAAAGAAGATTTTGAAGTGTACACAAGACAATGCCCTAAAGTGAATAATCCCTTTTTTACCAAAAAGAGGGGAAAAAAAGAGTGCTCTACATTCAGGACTGCATGCAATCAAGAAAATTATATCAGTAATCTTGTTCTTCCTCTAAGTTACAAGACACAGAAGTGCTGAAAAGTGTATTTTTTAGATTGTCATTTAACTATGCTGTTTCATCATTGATTTCTGGTTTGGTTTCAATCTAACCCACGTATGTGGTGTGTCACTCCTACTGCTCTCGCTATTTCATGTCATAAAAAAAGCACATCTTAAAGTGAGTCCTAGTCCAGCATCTTACCTCCACCTTTTTAGCTTGCCATTGCAAGTCTTACTTTCTAGTCTGCCTCTTTTAACTGGAATGTGTTTTTATTTATTCTTGCTTCTGCAAATTCCAGTGAATGACTCGGAGTAGGAACTGCCCTGATACTCTTACATGATAACGCTCTGCTGCAGCCCATTCACTGGAATAGTTTCTATTGTTTTGCCTTCGAGACTATTTTGCCTTGTTGGCTTTTCTTCTTCATTGAAAGAAACTAAATGTCGTTAATGAATTTATGTAGAAAGAAAGAATGCTTTGGCAGATGTGATCAGTTTTCACAGTGGAGTGTACGAGTCAAGCTTTTCCTTCAGTTCAAGGTATATGTTCCAAATTATATCATTTACTAGACACATGTAGAAAAGGTAATGCTTTGTTAGAGTAGCTTTCCAGGTCGCTTTTAACACTTAAAATATACATGAAATAAAATACTCTCTAATTACCATGACTATGAGTTTAATTAGAAATGTTTTAGTGTTGCATAAAAAATGAAAGTCACGTGTAATGTCTGAGCGCATCAAAAATGTATGACCTAGTAAATACAGCACTCATGTAAAACACACATCCAGCATGTTGCTGTAACTAGTGGATGAACCTTGCCAAATTATTAATTCATGACTACTTTTTGTTACGTTCTGTATTATCAAACATTTGCCATCTTCTTTTTCCTTGTTTTAGGTACCAGCAGACAGGTGTTAGGTGGCTCTGGGAATTGCACTGCCAGCAGGCAGGAGGAATTCTGGGAGATGAGATGGGATTGGGCAAGACCATCCAGATAATTGCCTTCTTGGCAGGTCTGAGCTACAGCAAGATCAGGACTCGTGGTTCAAATTACAGGCAAGTGCTCCTCTGCAGACTGACAGTCTGTGGAGCTCAATTAATATTTCATCAGATGTATTGCTGGTGGAGGAGGGTCCTGTGAATTATTAATGACATTTCAATTACAATATTCCTTTAATTCTTTTAGTGGGGGACATCAAAGGAAAAATTTTACGAGACAATGGAGCTGTAGGGCAGGAAAAATTAAACATGTAACACTTTTAATGAATTCCAGGCATTGATGCTTCATTTTGCAGATGAGCCACGCTAGATATTTTGGGTCAATGCAGTGTCTAAGGTTAGCTTCCACAAATGGATTGTTTACAAACTCAGTTACATTAATATCAATAGTTTACACAATATGGAATTTTAAATTAGATGTAATACCTCTAGTTCCATTTATTAAATTTTACATTGAAATATTTGTTCTGGCAAGCCACCAGGTAAATGCTTTACAGGAAGCAGCAAGCTGATTTGCAATGAAAGTTAGCATTTCTGATCGGCAAGGAATTAACCAGGCCAAAAACATAGCAGTAATAGTAAAGACACTAATTTATACAGAGGAATTTCCATCTGCTTTTTGTTGTTGTTGTTGCTTTTCAAAACGATGTTAGAGTGACTAGCCTTTCTTACAAAATGTTACGCTTTTTTTGTAACTGAACAGTGCTGTAAATTCCTTCTTCATAGGTGAAATTACCAGAAAAGATACTTGTTGTTGTCCTTGGGTTTACAAATGCACGCATGAACAATGCTTGATTTTTCTAGTTCTGTTGGCGTGTTTACCTAGCGTAAATTACTACTTGCACTGTACTAAACAAAAATAATTAACTTTATATAGAGGCATGTTAAAATTATATTCAGCATGTACATGAATTGCAAAATAATGCATTGAAGAGGAAAATATTACTGTCTCTTCTCTAGTTGCTTCGTACAGAAGCCTTTATATAAAAAAACCTCCAGGTCCTTCATCACTCAGGCCGGTTGATTTGCTTTGATGTGGCTACCTGATTTCAGGATGCTACTGTACAGATTATTTTGTGTAGGTGCATTCTCTGCCCCAGTTGGAGGACCACTGAGTTGATGGAAATCCTTCAGGAACATCTCTTGACAGAGAGAGAATCGCAACTTAAGACCGAAGATACTGCAGTGAAGCTACAATAAAGCTTTGAAAAGGCCAAAATATAGTTGCACACCTAAGTTGTAGTGTTCTTTCTGCATGCGAGATCACGTGCTCAGTTTCGTTTTTTGGCTGGTGCATGCCATCAAGTCCATCATGATAGTAATTGCATGGTCTTCTTAGCCACATAGTCTGGTAAACAGAAGACCACCTGGTCAGTCTGGCTGAGAAGTGGGCATTAGGAGTGAGTATAGTTGTGCTGTCAGCATGTTTAAATGTCTTCCAGCCTAGCTCATATCTCATTACCTTGATGTGCAGATGGAGCTAGCACACTACTGTATGAATCTGGTACTCCAGGCGTTCCCAGCCTCCGCTGGCCTTCTGTAAAGTGGAGGTAATGTAATACTGTCACTCCTGTGCAGAATTGCAAAGGTTGTTGTATTTGGAGGCACTTGAGTGTTAAGACAGGAGGATCACTTTTGTTGATACTCAAAATATTCAGCTTTATTTTCTATCGGTGAAATTTTCCGCAAAAGTATCCTTTAAAATAAGGTGAGTTGAAGTTTCATTTTGCAAGCTGCTTCTGATTCCAGGGTTTTCTGATTCTGAAGAAGCCTGAACTACTTGTTACATGGAGTATAACTGTTAAAAAATTGAAACGTTCTCTCACTTTTAACAGTTATTGAGCCATACAGCTGGGGAAAGCCACATGTCACATGAGGTACTGGTAAAAGTGTTGCAGCTATGGTGATGTTATGGTATAAGGGAAGGAAGATTTGTAGAGTGGGGAAAGGTCTTTTGTTAGACAGACTGGGGTGGTTCACAGAATCACAGAATCGCTCGGTTGGAAAAGCCCTCTGAGATCATCATGTCCAACCGTTCCTGTCTACCCCCTAAACCATATCCTTAAGTACCTCGTCTACCCGCTCCTTAAACACATCCAGGGATGGTGACTCCACCAGTTGGAACAGGAAGCAGCTTTCAGACCAATAGTCCCTTCACAAGAAAAAGCAAAGCAGCAGCAAACTTAAAGTAACCCATCTCTAGCCTGTATCGTGGTTGAAATTTGTTGTTGAAACCTGTTGGAGGGCTTAGGGGTTCACAAGTTTTCTTGTTTCCAAACACATTATTTTATTTAACAAAGATGTTACCCTTCGCTACGGACTTTTCTTCATCTATTTGAAAGATCAGATGAGAAATTTTGCCATGAAGTTTATACACTGATTATTTATTCTTCAAGATACTGAGTTATAATCATACACGTTAAACATTAAGGCTCAATCTCTGCTATGGGTGGCAGAGAGATTTCTTTCCATAGTACGTACTTAAATAAAAATCCATTGCCCCGGAAAATTTCTATTGCTCTTGCTGCTCTCTTATGTTCACTAGGATTTGGTTGTCATTTCAGTTTCATTTTGAAGGCGTGATTTGCCAGCGCTTGGCAATAGAGTTGAATATAATGCAGTATGTTTTCCTCTGCTGATTTTTTTGAGTACTTCAAAATTATACATATAATATGACTACAGCTTCCTTTTTCTTGGTCGTAAGTTGCAGGAATAGATAGTATTTGCAATTCTAATTGCATCCAATTAAATAAGAGCTAATAAAAGGATACTCACTGCGAATGTGGGTTTTCTAAACCAGAAGTAAGTTGATTATGTATGGTATTGACCAGAAGTTTTTAGTACAGTGCAGCTGTGAAAAAGAGACAGAATACGTCGTTACAGTACATTTGGGGTAGGAACAGGGCAGTATTTGTGTCCTGGTATGAGGCACCAATAAGGCTTTGATTTGAAATGTTATTGGTGTAATCTTTATCCAAGGGAAACAGATACGAATTGGATGGGCAGCAGAGCAAATCTGTTGCAGTGCTTAGGAGGACGAAGGGTGCCTCCTAAGTGTAGCAAGCAGAAGTGTGTGGTTTGTTTAGTTTTGTGAAATGGTACGTACTGAAAGAAGTTAGATGGCTCTATATAAATAAATTAAAGCTTTTTTCACACAACTGTGTTGAGGGTGAGTGGATTTTCTGAAAATTGATCAAAGGAAGTGTGAACTCTTTGTGTAAGCTGAGAGGGATGGGGAAGGATAAACCCAGCATGTGAGCTTGTTTGATACAGACCAGGGGAATAAACAGAGAGAATTTGTTACTACCCATGCAGGGTGAGAAACCAGTGTGTTCTGGGAAAGTTGACTTTTTGCTATAGATCCTCTTAAGAGCAGTTGGTATTTTTAAGAGCAGAAGCGGTGGTTATTTGAATTCGTAGCACAGTTGAAGCTATTTTTTGTATCTCCAAATTCTGACTTCCTCTTTGTTTGCTGGGAGTTTTTTAATTAGACTGTGTAAGGTTGCTATGTAATATTTCTTCCTAATGAAAGAGATAAGCAACATCCAGGTTGTTATTCTGCATATGTATAAGCTTTTAATAAAGAATATTATTTCTTAATGTCGGCAGTGTCTGAAGGCATTAACAGTTGGGTTTTTTTTGAAGCAGGGTGTTGCTGGTGTCTGGGAAATCCTTCTTTATTGCTGTATGCATGTGGTCTTGAGTGTGTGCAGTGATCTTTTGAACTGTTTATGTATTTCCACTTGAACGGTACATAGCCGGCCAGACACAGATCAGTGCGTGATACCTGATAACTCCTAACTGTTGTCTTTGTTTGCAAAGTCACTTTGGTTGGTTTTTAAAGAGCAAATATATTTGAAAAATAACTACTAGTAACCACTGCTCGGTATATTTCCCATGGGATTTTTGGTATTTGTGACGGTAATATTTCTTGTTTAGCTGTTGTCCAAGAGATTTTTCTCTTCTTAACTATAAGAGGAGCTCTGAGCTTAATATACAGAAAGACTTTGCCTCGAATGTCCTCAGTAATTCTCAGGAACAATCATATGATTATGAATAAGAAACTTATGAGACAGTTTAAGCCCAGCTCAGACCTCAACTTCATGGATGAAATATTCTGCTGCTTTAGTCCTTGTCTTGTTGGTAAATTATGGTGATAATAGTACAGTATATTACCAATATGAAGCAGAACACCTGTGTGTAAGTCCATTTGTAACACTCTAGCTGCACATTCTTTTTAATAGAAGTAATAAAATAGTTGTTTGTTAATGACTTCTTTTCTCTTATAGAAGCAGCAGTCACCCAAACCTGATTTGTATTACCACAGGAGGAAGTTCCCTTATGCTTTATCATTTGGAGCTTTTCTATTTCTGTGTTCATCTTGATAGATGCATCCATTAACTGTTCACTGGATAGGTTCTTACAGAAGTACCCCTTTCATCTTCCTTTAAAAAACAAGCTTCCAGAAAAACAAACTGCCAGTTTATTTCCATCGTTCTCGTATTCCACTTGACCTATAAAATGTGTCATTTTAATACCTATATATTTTAACGAGCCACTTAATATAGAGTATTTATTTAATCTTAAAGTTTCTTTTCTTGAATACTTAGGTACCAGGGATTGGGTCCAACAGTGATTGTTTGTCCAGCTACTGTGATGCATCAGTGGGTAAAAGAATTCCACACTTGGTGGCCTCCATTTAGAGTTGCCATTCTCCATGAAACAGGTTCTTACACCGACAAAAAGGTAATGGTCCATACCCACTTTGTCATTCCAGAAATTTCTCTCTTTTTTTTCTTCCTTACGCTAGCCAAAAATAAAAATATATATAAAAATATCCTCTGTTCTTGAATGTCTCTGTGCAAACTCGTGCTCTTTGATTGTTTTAAAAGAAGAAAAAGTTCATTGTCTTGTATAGATTTGTTAGGAAACTGCACAAAAAGGGGATGACACGGAGTACATTTGTACTATGATATAGACTAATGTTGCCTGAACAAATTTTTTCAAGCTGTGCCTTTTCTGTCTTGACCAGTCTCTTAATATGCATGTTCTTACTCTGTTTCTGAGGTTGACAAGCCTGACTTGTCTGAGATCTCAATCCTTGGTACCTTGCGGGGACATAACAAGGAAAACTTAGATTTTTGTTTTCTCTTGACCTCATATCTCAGATGCTTAAATGGATTTTCAGACTTCAGCAAAGCATTTTTAAACTTACCTTTAAATATTTATTGAATTTCTTGTAATAACATTAAAATGATATGGTGCTTAATTGCATTTGATTAAATGTATTCTGAGGTAATTGATGCAGTTGCAGTACATGGCAAAAAAAGGAGTAGCGTGCTCTAATGTGCTAATAGCTTCCTGTTATTCAATTAACTTGGTATGTTTTCAAGCCTTAAAAGTCTGTTGACCTCAATAACATGCTCACATGTCTTCCTAAATTAAATTGTGTGTACTTATTTTGGGGTATTTGTTAATTAATGTAATTGACAGACTGGCTCAGATTTTTCCATCTGCAGGAATAGTCAGGTTCTCAGGACTTCGGCTTCCCGTTGCCCTCCCACAGATGCCTACTCAATAACTTAAAATTAAGGAATTTGGATACCATATGACCACTTGAGATAGGTTCAGTTCTCTAACTCTGCCCTAATACCTCATCTTCTGAGACTTGCAACGGTATGCTTTAAACAAGTGAAGAGTTTTGTGCTGGACAGCTAACTTGCCAGGAGAAGAGATTAGGGAACTGAACGTTGTTACCTGCTTTGGGGTGAGAAAGGTCACTTCATTCAGGTTAGAATGACCTAGACTGGTGGAAGAACATAATTGTCCCCCACATTATCTGGGCATCAGACGGTAAAGTTCTTAAAGGATTTGGGGAAATGCATTATCCCGTAGTAGTTGGCCAGTAAGTTGTTTATGATAAAACACGTATTGCAGCTTGTTCTGTACAGGCCTGTGAAAGAGGGACAAATGATTTCCAAGGAACAGAGAAAGATTAATCTTAAAACGAATGAAAGAGAATTTTGGAGGAACAGAGATAAGCAATGGCAGGTGTCCCGTAAGGCAAGACAGTATTTCCTAGCAGAAAGAGACAGCAGCTGTACCATAACATTGTCAGGAATCCTCAAATACTAGCAAATAATAAATCTTTCAGCACTAGTGAAATTATGTGCTTTTATAAATAGGTATTTTCTGTTTTACCTTCTAAGGAACCCAAGCATCAATACAAGATCCTGTCTTCCACTTCTTTAGACTTGCCCACAGGGATATTTGACAGTGAAAAGTGGGGAAAACATCAGTTCCAGTTATTTTATCATACATTTATACTAGGCAATACCTTGCACATCTTTTCCATTACTGATGTTCCTTTAGTGTTACAAAAGGACTTCTGAGCAGTGTGGTAAGCGAGAGGCAGCCGATCATTACCTTGGCAAAACCTCTCTTCCCAGTCCATTTTGGTTTTCTTTGCAAGCAACTTTTGGGTTTTTCACAATAACAGTATGAAATAACAGCCTGAATTTTGAGCACCGGATTAGCTCCACAGTCAGCCTGCCTGTTTCAGATGAGTCATTGAGACATCCTGCTTAGATCTCTCTGCTGCTGTAGTATTTATGTAGGTTTTTAGCATATGTGATGCTTTGAAAGAGAGACTGCTTCATTCCTTTGCTAAAATCACAATGGGAGACAATTTTGGCAATAAGGGAGAGAAGTGTAAAGTTCCAGTTCCATCCTGTGAAATACAACCAATGGTTTAAAGGCCTTCAGCCATCCACAAGGGAAGGCAGGCTGGTGTTTTAGATGATGGAAGGAAGACACAATAGCAAGTTGGATAGGTTTCCAAGATTTTAGAGCTAGTTTAAGGCGTTTGGATTAAATGTAAACTTGCCTTTTTTAATTATTCTTTGTGATCACAGATGATCTTCAATGATGATAGATGTGCTTAAATGGGCAGCAGTAGGAAGAGGCAGATTTAAGTAGTAGTCTTCCTCCGTGAAGTCAGCTTTCAGTCTGAACCAGGTACAGCATTTGTGGCTAACTACGTCCTGTGGTGCTGTCTTATGCTATTAACCTCCTGCTGTGGTTTACACTCAAATCTGATGTAGCTTAAAGTGACTTGTAAATATCAAAAGCTCTGAGACCTCTAAGGATGAGAGAAAATAAATAAGTAAATCTAATGCAGTGCATCCTAAATACTGTTTTATTTATGGTATAGAACAGAAGATAAGGGGAAGAAAGCTCTGTAAGTGTAGGGGGAAAAAAGCCTTCTGTACAAAGAGCTTCTCCTGTTTCAGAACTTCTGATGGCACATGAGCATTTGTAAATTCACAGAAGGTAACAGGCAAAATGAACTTTGGTTATCTTGGTTTAATATATCACATATGGAAGGAGGCTGCATTTTTTAAGATCAAGGCTGAACTTTTAATGCCTTGATCTTTAGAACAGGTATCACTGGGCCTAACAATTTTTTCTGGTGGTAATCACATACCACGTGTAAAACTGTAACTTTGCATGCCCTTACGCTGGTCAAATGCTGGACACGTAATGAATGCAGCCCTCAAAAGCAATTATCAGTTCATGATGCTTGCACCTCTGGAACCGTCTACTTGAAGCTGACTTTGCACACTGAAGAGTTTAGACCTTCTACCCTCACATTAGAGTACACAGTCCACATGTAAAGAAAATAAGTTCCAGAGGTTGCAGTTACTGGCTTGACTGCATGTGGAACCTCTGTTTTAGCCAAAGGCTCTATTTCAGAGTTAAGGACCAAACTCAGATAAACTTAGCATCGTGCCACGAGAAGTAGCGTTCTTGTTAAATATGTAGTAAGTGCTTTAGATCTTTTTATTGCGACTTTTACATTATTAAACATTGCAATGTGTTCTTTTGAAGCCTTTTCATGGTGCCATTTAGATTGTTTTGTTGGGGGCTGGGAAATAATAAAGAGGTTTTATAGGTTGAATTTATGGATCTCTGGGCTTAATGGTTGGTTATGAGATAGTGATAAGCATGCTGAAGAATGCATTTTTGATTTACAGGTGATAAATGGTTGTGTAAGTGACTAGATGTTGTCTCTGTAAGTTCACACTTGCCTTAAAGGTATCTGAATGTTCAAGGAATTTTGCAGTTAACAGTAGTGTAGTTCTCCAAGTTCAGTCTTAACAAACACATTCCTGTTTGACTGCCATTTTTAATACATAAAGAATTATAGACGAGTTCAGCTCTTCTTAAATATTTTTTTAAAGACTACCCTAAAAAAGACAAACCTCATTCCTTTAAGCCTCAGTCAAAAAAATTGTTCTCTTCTTGTAGCTTCAGAAACAAATTTCATAGCTACAGTGAGGTACCAACAGGAAAAACATTTGCTTGGAGATGGGTCCTTAGAATAAATCATCAGTGTTTTCAGCCTTAAGAAATTATGGTTGCCAAAAATCTTTCAGTCTTTGTAGATTGCATGTGTCTCAGTGAAGACAAGGCAGCGCAATCACCTTACCACCCTAAGTGAGGAGAAGACACTGTCCTTGAACTGCAAAGGCCTGAAATACTGCGCTGAACAGAACTACGAGATCAGAATTACTCAGTCTGCTCGTGTTTTCCTCTATTCATTAGCATCTTAAAAAGGCCAGAGTTCAGAATTTCAAAGCTAGTTAACCGCTGTGTAATTTTTTGGCATTAGTGGGATTTGTCTCTCTCTCGAGCTGATTTTTTTTGTCTTTAGTTTAACAGCGCATGCCCTGAAATCTTTCATTGATGTGTGTTTCCTGAGGGGAGGAAAAGAGTAAACATGCCTGAATGTAACCAAACAGGAATTTTGAATTAAAATTAAAAAGCAGCATAAATTCTGAAATGCCACAGCCTCAAAACAGTGTATGTCCAACATTAAAACTGTTACCATCTTTTAACCTGTTTAAAATTATTCCGAGAGCTGCAACTGAAACGGAGGCAACCTCTGAGAAAGTAGCCAATGCAGTAAAATGAGAGTTAATAAGTGGTGTAGTGTGAGTTGATAAAATTGTGTTGTATTTCTCCATTGTCAGCACAAATCCTTGTTTATTAAAAATTTAGCTTGAAGGAAACTTTAATTAATTACAGGCTCGGTAAATCCTGACTAGGATTCTGCTGCGGTGTGTTTACAGTGAATGGCCTTCATGTGCCTGCATTTCACTTCTGTTCTCTCTGCTACCTGACAACGTGATTTATGGCTGTTGTTTTCTACTAGTCCACTGTTTGCCCTCTAGGAGGGATTGGTCTCTTGAGCCTCCATAATAACAGCAGCACTTTCACAAAACATCTTTTAATGACAACAGTGCAGCATTCTGTAAGTCAGGCTAATTGCAGACGTACCCTATTAATTGCAAAAACTAGGAGAGGTTACATATTTTACAAGCTTTTAATTTGAAATCGCCCGAGATGATTTGTCTGAAGTGTTTGGGTAGAGACGTCTACAATATTCTATGGTAGGCCATTGCTGAGACTCTAGGACGTGGTTGCAGACTACGTACCAGGTAAAATTAAGCTTCAGATGGCCACACCTGCCTAAAAATCCTACTCTGTCTGGAATACAAAAGGTTTTAAAGATTGCATATTCTCTTGAGAATCACAGTGTCAACATTAAGTGATGTGTTTTGGTTTTATCAGGAGATGATAATCAGGAAGTAGAAATTCTTAAACAGTTAACTGCAGAATCTTGGGATATGTCTGATCCAGGAATTTTACAATAAGAGGTCGTAGACTTTTAACACCATCTGAGTTTTCGAGATAGATTTTTTTTTTTTCCCTTTTGTTTTTGTTGGTTTTGTTTTGTTTTTCTTAAAGGTGTTTCTAGTAATGAGGGGTTTGTATTTCCTTTAGCAAATCCTGCAATGGTTCTACTTTTATTTCCTTTTACACTGGATGTGTTTGTTTCATCCAGAATCGCCTCCCAGCCCATGATTTTCTGCTTAAGTCTTCTAGTCTTATCTGGAGGATAAATGCAAGAAAGATGAGTCTTAAATACCATGAATGCTTTTACAGATGAGCAGGTCTCATCAGTAGGTCTGAGTTTTCTGTCTCGCTGACAACATGCTCCTGTTGCTTTTAGGTGAGACTGATTCGTGAAATTGCTTCATGCCATGGAATTTTAATTACATCTTATTCCTACATTCGACTGATGCAGGATAACATCCACAGCTATGACTGGCATTATGTGATTCTGGATGAGGGTCACAAAATCCGAAATCCAAATGCTGCAGTCACACTTGCATGCAAGCAGGTACTGTATCAAAAACAGACGAGAGATTTTAAGTGCTGTGGTGGGAGGTTCCAAAATCTAATAGCCTATAGTACTTTATTATTAAAATACACATTTCACATCAATAAAGAATAAAATTAAGTCACAGTGGTCTATATTGGACTGTTTAACTTAATGTTTTTAGTGAGTTTACATCAGTAAATGTACAAAAGTGTGGTAAAGGAAAAAAGCCAGAAATGTTAAATTGTGTAGTAATTCACCATTGGGGATAAATGTCAGATTGCTGCTGTTCATTTTCTGCTAGCAGTTTATGGACATTATTTGCAGAACACTGTTTATTTCAGGAATATGAGGACGCATGTTTTAAAATGAGAATTCATTGATGGTGAAATTTAATGTCCTCTGAGTCCAGAGGCAGGTTACATCATGAACCATGAGCATAACTTTCTTTTGGTTTTATGTTTCTTATTGATAGTTCCGCACACCTCATCGAATCATCTTGTCTGGCTCCCCTATGCAAAACAACCTAAAGGAGCTCTGGTCCCTCTTTGACTTTGTGTTCCCAGGGAAATTAGGAACCCTACCTGTGTTCATGGAGCAATTTTCTGTTCCTATTACCATGGGAGGATATTCCAATGCCTCTCCTGTGCAGGTAAATGCATCAAAAATACCACTTTGCTTGAAGGAAACTTATGTCAAAACTGACTTTTAAACGTACCTCGTGCTGTGTGTTACAGACATTAACCCAAAAGAGAGTTGCGTGTGTGTTTTACTGCTGCGTGTGTGAAAAGAACTGTTCAACTAAATAAGACTGCTTCATCTTTACGTGCCATCTTTTATCTAATACACGAGTTTTTCTTGTGAAAAGCCCTAAAGTTGAAATCATTAGAAGCATTCTTTAACATAAAGTGAAAATAAGCAAGTTGGAGTGGGAGGTGACTGATCTCATATTTTGATGTATTTAAATAGAACTTTCCTGTTTGATCTCAAGCTTTGGCGAGTTACGCAACAGAGGAATCCTCAAATCCAAACTGAAAACTATTTCTGTTTATAAAAAGCTAAACTAGATATTGGAAGTCTGAAAGGAGATAAGTGCTTAATTTTTAAAGCAAAACTAATTTGGACTTTTATTTTAAATGTCTATTAATATTGGTAGTTGTGTTTCTCAGTATGACTCCTTCCATTTTTCCAATGAGCTGATAAATTCTGTGTAATAATGTGCAGATAGGTTCATATAAATGCTAAGAAACTTGTTTCCTTTTCAGTATTGTTTGTAATGTTTTGCACACATACGTTTCTGAAGTTTTATTTTCTCTGTGAGTTTGTGCTTCCCTCGTTGAGCAATATATGAAATTGAACAGCAAATTGGTTTTTTACATATCAATAATTTATTATATTCTTTGTTTTGCTTTAAGAGAAATCGAGGTATTTTTAGCCATTAGGTGGAGTTAATACCCATGGCACATCCATTACCCATTAGAGAACCATATGCTCCATTTAAGGCCAGAGTGACCTTTACTTTCTGTGATCATGGGGATTTTCTTGGACCGATTTTTTGTTTGGTTTTTTTTTTAATAGTCTCAAGCGGACACTAATCTTCACTTATTGTCTAGTAACCATCCTTGCTGCAAGCTCCTTTTTTAATCTTCAGTATGTGTATTAGCAGTTTTTGTGAGGATTTTGGTTCTGCGCAGTAAGGTTATAGTCGCTACGTAGATTATTTTCTAATAGAAGTCTTTAATTTCTATTCTCTCTTAAATTCCCCTAAATTAGGGAAGATAAGTTCATGGTATTTGAGAAGACTTATTTATTCAGTGTTACTGTTCCTAACATGAATTTTATCGCAATTTATGTTGTGTTGAATAAGTAACTGTAGTTGCACATAAATCACAAACCATCCAATCTTACAATGACTTTCCTATTACTAATCAGAGAAATGTGCTTGTTGCTAAAATTAATACCAAGAACCAAAATAGAACATTTGCTTTTGCTTCCTTCTGCAGGTGAAAACTGCATACAAATGTGCCTGTGTGTTACGGGACACCATAAACCCCTACTTGCTGCGAAGAATGAAAGCTGATGTAAAAATGAGCCTTTCACTTCCAGATAAAAATGAACAGGTTTGCTTATCTTCACTATTTGATCTGAACTCACTTCCTCCCCAAAAATCCAGTCTTTCATGGACATTTGGAAATAATTTCTGCTAATAGCAGGTGAAATGCTGTTTTAACTAAAGATAAGATACAGAGCTTTCAAGTTGCTCATTCTTCTCGCCTGTCTTCTGAGTATTAAATGGTTGTAGTCTTGCAGGGTCTGTACAGGTACATTCTCATCTGGAAAACAAAGGCTGTGTGAAGTGCAGTCAGGTCTGTCTAATACTGTCCTCAGAGGTCACAGGTGCATACAAATGAGTAGTCTGTGGAGTGTTTCCTAAGGTGCATCTCTTAGACACTTCAGCACTGTTTCCTGCTGTGGGAGAAAAAAAAAGGTCCATTTGGGCAACAAATAGTAGAGAAATAGCTGATGGCAGTTGTTCCTACTGCAAGCTAGCTGGGCCAGCGCATTCTAATACATTTCCAAAATACTAGCCTTTTGATCTAACACTTGTTTGCTCTACAAAGAGGTGGGGTATTTTAAAGGAAACATTTGGATTCAATGTAGAGGAGGTCGAAAGGATTATTTGAAAAGAATTTCTACAAATGCTCATAGTAATTATTAGATTCTTCTGCCACTCACGTTTCAGTGCTGCAGGCTTTCTTCTCTCTTCACTGTTTTCCATCCCGTCTTCTCCCTCCAAAAGGGAAGTAGACATGCTAGTCTTTGTAAGACAGGGCTGAAAGGTACACAGTAAAAGAGTAGGCCATGCTTAATTTCTCCTGTGCAGTCTAATGATGTTTTTTTAATCAAATTTTGAATTTCTGTATACTTTAAAGACTCTGGGCTATTGACTTTAAAGAGTGCAATCCTAAACAAACTTGATTTTTTGTTCTTATCAGTCACAGGCACTACATAAGTTTGACTTAAGGCCTAATGTCGGGTCCGTTGCAGGATGCAAGGAGGTGATTTTGTTCCATTTTAGTCCATCAGACCATCTGAAAAATCATTATATGTTCACACTCAGAGGCTAATGGCAGAACAGATTACGTGTGCTAACCTGGTTTTCCCATAAGGTACTAAGAATTTGCAGGTTGTAAGGGACATAACAGATACACCATGGAAAGCATTTGCTATGAACATAGCTTTGAGAGAATGCAAACGTTGCACAGTTACCTCCTTAAAACTGGAAAATAGCAGCACTTTGAAAACTAAACTTGATGGGAAAAAATAACAACTAGGAAAGGGCACAGAAAAAACTCACAAAACCAATCTTCATGCTTATATTTTCTAAAAATTCTAAGGTTTTTATTTCTGATAATTTCTATTCAGTAGCTTTTAACTTAGTGCTTCAGTATGTCAGACATCTGTGAAGCTTCATTGTAGCACATCGTAAACCTTTTAAGATTTACTGTATTTGGAGTGTAAAGGTTGGGCTTGAGCAGTTGGTTGCTTTGTTTTTGTAGGTCCTCTTTTGCCGTTTGACAGATGAGCAGCGTCAAGTCTATCAAAATTTCATCAACTCGAAAGAAGTTTACCAGATTCTCAATGGAGACATGCAGGTTGGCATTAATTAAGGTTAATGGCCAGTAGAGTTTGATGGATAGTCATCGACTTGCCTTTGTATTCTTCTACCTGGATTCTGAGCAGAAAGGGGAGCCAACGCACTGATCCGAGCTCTGCTTTTCTGGATATCTGTTTGGTTTGGTTTTGGTTTTTTCTCAGAACTGTTCCATGGAATATGTAAGTTACTGATCCCTATGTAGGCGCATGATCAGATAAAAGTAGGAATGGCACAGCCTTTGCAATGTGTTTGTGGTCCTGGGAGCAAGTTACGGCTTTTTGGATGATCTGCTGTAGGAAACTGTGTGCATGCTTTTAACCAGTCGCAAAAGCGGAGCAAAGGAAGAGTCATTTGTCTTCAGAGTACAGTTCAGGTATGATCACTTTGTGATGCAGCAGTTTCTTTCAGAGTCTTAACATGCAGCAGAGCAAAAAGCAGGCGTCCTTGTTATTGTCTTACTAGTCACTTCAACATCGTTTGCCTCCATCCTCACAACACAAGTGTTGGGATTGCTATGGCTAGAATAACAGCAGTAATTGAAATACAGTTTCAAATGCATGCTGTTGCCTGTGTAAAAAGCCTGCTATTCCTTGTGACACATTCCACTGCACGCATCTGGTCCATTTGATTTTCTTCATGCAGTGGACATTTTTCACCACCATTCTAGCTGCAGAACACAGATCTCTTGTTTGTAAGAGGAGAAGTCGTATTTCTTGGTTATAATGTGTAATGTACCTTACATTTTCTTTTCTTGTGAACTGTGAAATCCCTTCTCCCCTTACCCCTCATGTTTCCAGGTAGTTGCCTGGTCAGTACAGCCATGTATATTGCAGTGCCATACAAAGCAGATGTTGGCCTTAAGGAGCTTGAGCTTCAAGAGATGGCTTGCACAATGCTATCTGCAGAAATTTCTCTAAAATCACAGAATCACAGAACGTTAGGGATTGGAAAGGACCTCAAAAGATCATCCAGTCCAATCCCCCAAATGTCATGGAACGAGCTGTCATATTTGCTAGAGTTTGGTAAACTTTGAACAGTAAATGTCAATGCTTTTATTAGAAGTTTTGTGGTGACGGCAGTGAATTCCAGATGAAAAAAAAAAAGTGCAAAGAAACCATGAATTCTGAGCAGACTTTTCCAACTTGTAGTGATGGAAAACTGAGAAATTTGCTGTTTCAAACTAGTTCATTTTTATGAGAACCCATTATATCAGAAGATTAAATAATACTTGTAATATTAAACGAATAACTGAAAATAATCCTAACTTGGCATCAAAAGTGGTGATTTTCAGCTTCATCCGTTTGTTCAAATGTTTACTCATCTGTTCGTTGTTACTGTGCATTCGGGTGGGTTTACTTGCCATCTTCAAGGTCTGTCTTCAGTTACCTGCTAACATGGCAGGGGTTGGAAGGAGGGACACAATAATTTAAAGTAATGAACTTAGTGGAATTTTTGCTTTTGAGGTAGGAAGAATTGGACTGTGAGTTACAGCTAGAGACTGCTTTTGCTAATGTGGAAATTGTTGCAGAATTCTCTTAACACTCTCACTAGAATAGGCTCACAAGAACATTAAACTTCACTGACCTTCTCTTGGACTGTTTTGGACCCGAAACTTTCCATGAAACAAGTATTAGTGTCCTAAAGAGCTAACCACTATTAAAAACAAACTTCTTGATGATGACTGGGTTAATCCATCGCTGTTTATATTTCTCAGACATGACTCATATAGATACAGGTACTTGTCAAGAAAATAAAAATAGTTTTTCTCCTGTGTTCTTTAGATTTTCTCAGGACTAGTAGCTTTGAGAAAGATTTGCAACCACCCTGACCTCTTCTCCGGTGGTCCCAGCATTTTGAACAGTGTCCCAGATGCTGAAGTGGAAGAAGCAGATCAGTTTGGATATTGGAAACGTTCTGGAAAAATGATAGTGGTAGAATCCTTGCTGAAAATATGGCACAAGCAAGGTCACAGAGTGTTGTTTTTCACTCAGTCAAGGCAGGTAAGATGAGCTAATTGGTTTTAGTTTTAGTTATAACTATGACTAAAATAGTGTGTATGTGTCCCTACAAGACTTCTAATTAGAACCACCTTTAGTGGTGCCCTTCTAAGAAAATTAGCATCTTATGGAGGGGGAAACAAACCCAAACAAACAAAAAGACTAATGTCTTTGAAATAATTGGAGACCAGTTCCCAAGCTCCAGTTCACAGGTGAGGCTGTATTTATTGTCCCTACTGTTTAGTTTATGGATAGAATTGGTAGTCACTTTGGTCACGCTCTTTAGTGCATGTGCACATCTGATCTTCAGAGTTGTGTGCTTTGGGCCAGCAGCACAGTGACCTTCATTTGTTTCCTGTGTCTATGCTCAGTTTTATCTTGCTTCTGTGGATTCACTGGAATGGCGGTGCCCTGTTCACCTCATTAATTGTCTTGAGACCATGGCTCCAAACTAAACGCAAACATTCCATTCCTGCATTCAGCAGTGAAATAACTACCTTTTTTTTTTCCTCAGTTACGTACGTTAATGACTTTTCTGCTCATTTAAGATTCACAAGTTTTTGGTCATCAATCTTGTTTGTCTGACTGGCACTGCAGTTAGTACCAGCAGCTCCTATGACTTTATCAGACAGTTGCTCAGTCTTCGTGTCTGGGTTTCATTAATTCTTTTCATTGCAACAGGTGCTGCAGATTCTTGAAGTCTTTGTGAGAAACAGAAACTATTCCTACCTCAGGATGGATGGTACCACAACAATAGCTTCCAGGCAGCCCCTTATTACAAGATATAATGAGGTGAGATGTTGCATCCCACACACACTAGTGCCTGTTAGCGAGTATGCTTGAATTCCTGCATTCCTTTTTGGTCTGTTTTTAAATATACTACTTCAGGTTTGAGATGAAAAGCTGGGGGGTTCAGGCAAATGAAACCACTTTGTGGTTTCAAGAGCTTTTGAGACAGTGAAAAAGTCGTCATTTTTTTCACACTTCAGTTGGGTTTCCTGCTCAGAAAAAAAAATGGAGTTGAAAAGTGAGAAAAAAAAATAAATTATTGGACAACAGTAAATGAAATTTAGATCAGACTGCTTTTGTTTGTCAAAAGAGATGTTAAACAAACAAGGAAACTTATTCTTCCTCTTGGTTCTCTTTGCATCTTTGCAAATAATGCTGATGTCTTTTTTTTGTTATTTCTGGTTTCTTATATCATCTTGCAATTCTTGCTTCAGTAAATTCTCTTGTGTTATAGGACAAGTCTATATTTATTTTTCTTCTAACCACTCGTGTTGGTGGCATTGGAGTTAACTTGACCGGTGCTGACCGAGTTATTATTTATGATCCTGACTGGAATCCCAGTACAGACACACAGGTAAGCTTAATTCACTACATTCCATTTACCAGCTAAGTTTAAGTGGTTTCCACCACATCCCCTTTATGCTGTTATATGTTACCACTCTTCAATATTGTCAATTCATATAATTTGTTTAGAGTGTAGCCAGACAAACAGTTGAAATAGCCTGGGGCTTCAAGTAAACAGACTGGATGATTCTGCAAGCTGCTAAATGGGCATGACTGTTGATGGTGGCAGTGCAGGGTAAGAAAAGGAGAACAAGTGGTGCTTTAATTGGTTTTGCTAATAAATGTTATATAGCTATGCCCTTATCAGAAGCTGCTGTTAGGCAGCTGAAAGAAATTCTTCTTTACCTGATGGTGTGATGAGACTCTGGGTTATCAGATCCCTTAGCAGTATATGGTGCTTACATGTTTGAGAGGAAAAAGTATTTCTGATGGAAGTCCTACGTAACCGATTTCTGCAAGACTTTAGTCTGAACTGGAGTGATCTGTTTTAGGGGTTGGTTCAAGGTGTTTGCAGGAAAGCTTTCAGTTAAGAAAAAGACATGTTCAAAGGACATGTGTACGTTAAAGGTAGATTCTGAAACAGATCTCTTCTGGTTGTTCCAATCTTCTATATAAAGTCTATAAACAAGTCTATCTAAAGTACATATCCTAGGTGTGAGCTCTAATTTTAACATGCCAATTTATTCTGAGATTTTTCATGGATTTCTGGGTACAATTTGAGTCTTATCTTTTTGACATATGTAAACTTTCTAAATTGTTTTCTTGTATTTCTGAGTTAGTTCTTCTAATGCTTTAGAAACACCACAGCTGTGTAGCTTCTTGAACTATTTGTTATATGTCCAAACTAGGTTTGAAACGTGGTCTTGATAGCTCCCTGTCAAACACGTGTTTAAGAGGCTAATGTCTGGTAACCAAACCTTTTGTGTTCCAGGCTCGTGAGCGTGCTTGGAGAATAGGCCAAAAGAAACAGGTGACTGTGTACAGGCTTCTCACTGCAGGTACAATCGAAGAGAAGATATACCACAGGTCAGTCAGAACGAATCCTCGGATACAGCTGTGTGCAAGAAAATGCTTGCAGTGAGTCTGAGGTGGTGTAACAGTGACATACCCGTACCTGTGAATATGTAGCTTGTAACCCCTAACCTTGGTCACAACGGGCACGTCAAGGAAAACTTGTAAAAATGTCTGCTGAGAAATGGACGGCCTTCTAATATTGGACTCCCAGCTGCAGGGCTGTGCTGCTGCCTCTCTAGCTCCAAGACCCATGTGCTAAGTATACCTCACCAATCTGTTCAGCAGCTGTGTTCAACACATACAAAACTCACTGTAAAAAAATGAAGCCCCTTAGATCATGAGAGTCAACAAGTCTTAAATGCAAATTGAAACAAAGAATTATTTAGAAACTAAGAATTCTTTCTATTGTCCTTAGGATATATAAAGATGTACATGGTGCATACATCCATTTACTGCTCTGCAAACCCAATTTGATTTTATTCCCAAGTCATTCCAAAGCAAGAGAATTAAATCCTAAGAACCACCAGTCATATTCACGTTATTTATTCCAAAATGTAGCTAAAGCCTTAAAGTGTTTGTATTTCAAAATCAATTAAATCTTTTTGTTTAGCTTTCCCGTTCAGCTTTCTGAGTAGTTAGCTTCACTCACATGAATTGCAAATGAATGTACACGGGAATCCTCTGTCTAGGCATTACTCTCTAAAACTGGAATATCCTATTTGAAAATGCAGGTGAATGAAAAGCTCTAAATAATGAAATACCCTCACTTATTGAGTGCCTTTTTTAATCTGTTTTACCACATGGACACAAAGCATCCGCTGTTGGTTGGCTCGCATCCCTCTGGCATACTTCTGTTTGAGCAGCACTGACCACATCAAGGAAGTGGGCTCTAAGGGTCAGGACAGCCATCAGAAATTCATTTATTTCCACAACAGTTCAATGGACTTAAAACTTGAAGCAAGTTGTCTTTTGTCTTTGCCTGTGTTATCCTCCCTGCAGGAAGCTGTGAAGCTCAGTTAATTCTTAAAAACTTTAAATTCTTCTGATGAGTGCACTCAAATAGCTGGCACCTATGTCTAAACTTAGTTTTTGCCGATTGGGTATAAAAATAGTTTCCCTGCTTAATGCCAGCAGAGCCCAAGCCATGATAAAAACGCTTCTTGAGAACTGATTTCCAGCTTTATTCAGGTATAGATTTTTTGTACAGAAAAAGAGTGCCTAGAACTTGCAACAAAAGCTATGTAGTATAAACATGGCATAGAAGTAGGTTTACTAATACTAAAGACTTTTTGCAGCTTAGTTCTCCCCCACATTTGTTCCTTTCAGTCCAGATGGACTC
>NW_010206483.1:48639-70561 GCF_000695765.1 Mesitornis unicolor | reverse complement strand
CTGTTTGCAAACAGCAGGTCCAGCAGGGCATATCTTTCAACATGTTCTTTAAAAAATTCCCAACTCAGGGAAAAATTGAACCTCAAACCACTGGAAGGATGTCAGACATACAGTAGAAAACTATATGTCTCTGTGTGTCTAAGGGGGACATCTTCACATTTCAGTGAATGGCAAAGTTTTACATGAGTGATTGTTTTGCCCTATGGTGACAACAAAAAGATGTGTAAACAGTTTCTAGGGCTCTGTAGTGATAAATAATTTTGTCAAATTATTTCAGAGAACACAGGTAGTTATAATTTCTTTGCCACATCTTTATTAGTGCTGGTCATAAAGTGGCACACAACAGAAAATTTTTAATCATAGAATCTTAGAATACCAGGTTGGAAGGGACCACAAGGATCATCTAGTCCAACCTCTCAAGGTAAAAGTATGTCATTTTTGCTTCCTCCCTCCCACCCCTTTGATTGAAGCATCACACAGTATAATAAGATGCAGTGTCCCAAGAAAGATTTAGAATGTGGATGAATCAGTACAATTTCTTATTATTTTCAAAATAAGGTAAACCATTAAGTTGAGGGATATTCCTGACAGGGTCATAAACTCTTCTCCTTTGCTCTAGTTGCTGTGGCCAGAGATGTATTGCTTGGGAAGACGACAAACCTTGAGGTTATCTGTGTTTTTTAATTTAGCAGCTTCTTGGACAGCACCTTATGGTTGCTGAAAATGAAGTATTAGCTACTGAGACACTGTCTTATGTTGGAAAGAAATAGTACAAAATTAAGTGTTTCAGTGGGTTGACTGTGAACTGCAAGGTTCATTACAGGCAATAGGTAAAGTGTCTTGAAAATTTTATTACATAAATAAAGAAAAAAACCCCAACAAAATGAAAAAAAAACCCCAACCACCTATTTCAGGGCAATGAAAACCATCAGCATTTGTGAGATTAGCTAGAATAGTATCGTAAGCCTAATAATCAGCTTATTAATAATAGCTTTATTAGAAAGAACCTTTTAATGAAGATAAACAGGTTGAGAAAGGTCTTCACACTGTAAAAGGAACAATCGGAAAGGTCAAGAATATGCTATAACTAAGTACTATCCACCTCATTCATAATCAGTAATAACTTAGAAGTGTATGTACTATATCGGATGATTGTGCAAGCATCTTGGCAGATATGTCTTAGTAATGCTCAAGTCAAAGCATATCTACCAGGGATTTTCTGTTAATCTTAGAGGCTGGACATCAGCTGAAGTTGTGCAAGAAAGGAGTTAGCTGTTTCTGTTCTGACAGCAAGCATGGTCATATTCTGTAAAGAAGTATTAGGAAGAAATGGTATTTTTAGGAGGAAATAACTAGGTACTATAGGCAGTGAGTAAAGTCTGCATGATTTGAAGTGAATGGGGGAGAGTGAGGGAAAGATTTCATTTGAAGGAGAGCAAGGGAGGTGGTTTTTCGCAGTTTAATTCTAATTCTCCAGATGAAAATCATGGAAACTCAATTTGCCTTTTGTAATCTAAGTTTTAGCTGTGTAATAGATTGCCATGTTATGACCAAGAAATGAGGGGAAACAATTCTGCATTCCCTGAATGTGAATTTTTTAAGATTTTGGTACCCTGATAACAAACCAGTGCTGTTCACAGAATTATTCAAGATACACTTACAGCATCTTTTATCACATTTGTTTGCTTTACTTATGCTTTTATTCACTATGGCATTCAGTTTATATCTGTGCTGCACCGAACCAGTAGGCAGCGACCTGAGACTATGCTGGATCCCTCTTCCTCCTATGCAGGCAGGTGAGGTGGGGACCCCTCACTAGCACAGCCCTTCCCTGCAGCTCAGCCTGTGGCCAGCAAGGCCATGGCTGCAAGGGAGGGATGGTGATCTCCATCAGAAACCTTGGAGCTTGCTGCTGTGTGTCCTCAGAGGAGAAGTCCCTATAACAGGTGTGATGAGTGTTCGGTTGCATGATGTCTAGGAGGTGGTTTCCTGTGGTATTTCTGTGCCCAAAATAAACATTTGTGACAGCCTTCAGTGCTTCAGGCGGAAAATGACAATATGCTCCTGCTTTGAAATTGCGATGCCAGCTGGACACACAGTCTCTTTGTCCATCTTAATGGCTCGCAAAGGTGGCAGGGGTTCTGGATGAGTGAACAAGGAGCTCCTGACTAAACTCAAACATAAAAAGTGTACGAGGCAGGAAAGCAAGGGCAGGTGACGTGGGACAAATATAGAGATGCTGTCCAGGTGTGCAGAGGTTAGGAAAGCCAAAGGCCAACGGGAGTTGGACCTGGCAAGGGATGTGAAAGGCAACAAAAAAGGCATCTACAGATAGCTCAACAGAAAAAGAAAGACCAGGGAAAATGTGAACCTTTGCTAAAATGGAGGAGTGGAACTGCCAACAGGAGACGTGGATAAACACTCAAGTGCTCAGTGCCACACTCACCTCAACCTTTGCTGGAAAGATTTGCCCTCAGGAATCTCAAGCCCCTGAGACCTGAGGGGAAGTTTGGAGCAAGGTAGACTTACCCTTAGTGGAGAAAGACCTGGTGAGGGGACATTAGAGCAATCCTGATATACACAAGTCCCTGGGACCTGACGGGATGCAGGCATGAGATGCTGAAGAGGTTGGCCCATGCCACTACAAGTCCTCTCTCCATTATTTGTGAAAGGTTGCGGTGATTAAGTGAGGCTTCGAATGATTGGAAGAAAGCAAATGTTACCTCTGTCTTCAAGAAGGAAGATCCAGGGAACTACAGGCCATTCAGCCTTGCTTTGGTCTCTGGAAAACCATTTCCAAACATATGAAGTAGAGGAAGGTGTCTGGAAATAGTCAGCATGGATTTATGAAGGAGCAATCATGCCTGACTGACCTGAGAGCCTTTTATGATGAAATGATGGGCTCAGTGGGCAAGGGGGAGTGGTGGGTGTTGTTTATCTTGACTTCAGCAAGGCTTTTGACACATATCAATGTATATAAATGCCTGATGGGGGAAGTAAAGAAGACAGAGTCAGACTCTTCTCAGTGGTGCACCGTGATACATTAAAAGGCAATGGACATAAACTGAAATACAGGAAATGGCATTTAACCATAAGAAATCACTTTATTATTGTGAGGGGGCTGAGTTCTGGCATAGTTTGCCCACAGAGGCTGTGGAGTGTCCATCCTTGGAGATATTAAGAAGCCAACTGGACATGGTCCTGAGCAAGATCCTGTTGATGACTCTGATCAGAGCAAGGCATTGGAGGCATCTTTCAGTCCCTGTGAGTCTGTGAGCCTGTGACTTTGCAACGTTGCAGAGACATACATTGTTTCAAATAACTTTTGTTTCTACCTTTGTGAGGCTCACAAGCTCTTTGTGGAAATCTCTGAAAAATAGCTGAATTAATTTCTTTCATATAAAAGTAATTTTTCATAATTAATTTTAATTATGGAAATATTTTTGTATAAATGAAACAAGTTGTCTGCAATCAAAAAAGGCATCTATGTTTTAAGAGATGGATTAAGAATTCCTGTGTTTAAAACTTTCCATGCTGTCATTGCGATAAATTAAGTTTCTAATTAAACACATGCTCACATTCGCATTCTTGGATGGGAATGTTATGCTTGATCAATAGCCTTAGGCTACATAGTAGCAGGCAGAATTATAGCAAATGGAACTGGATGAATGGGTTTACTTAATGGCCACAATATGATTTATTTCATTGGTGGGAGAGGAGGGAGGAAGACATCAAATTGCTAAAAATACTACCCAAGCAAATTAAGATATGATCTTACAGGAGATACATTCCCAAGAGATCCTGTGTAAGTATAGCAGATCAGAGCTCAGATCACTCTTAAAGAAGCATACTTGACAAAAGTGTGTCAGCTAATCTGTATTCAGCTTGTTTTCCTTTTATAATTAAGAAGGCTTTTTTATTATTTTTTAATGTAGATGCCTTAACCATGGCAATTACCAACTTAATCAACACATTTACACAGTGTCATGATTTTAGCCTTTGGGGGAGACTTCACAAAATTTATTTTTTTGATCCCTAATCACAACCACTTATTGTTTGGCATTTGCACTGAGAGTTAAAGCAATAGCCCCTGCAAGACCTACCAATAAGGCTATGTGGTGGTATCTGCTGGTGGTGAATCTGAGGCTGGCAGCTACATGCTTCACTTTGTCACTTGGGATATGTCACTAACCCCTCTGTCCAGTTACTTACCTTGCCTGTGAAGAGAATAGTGCCAACTAGTCATTGAGACAAAGAGAGGGAGACAGAGAGAGAGAGGAGTTTTGACTTTGTTGTAAAGAAAGTTTTGTGTCATATGGCTTATGAGCTAAAGTGAGCCAAAATTGGAAGAGCTGGCAAAAAAGGAGTAACAGGAGAAGAAATCTCCAGCCTCCCAAAATACATGTACACACATATACTAATTTTGGTTCTGCTTATTGGAAATATTCTTTCAGTTTCTCTTTCTCCCTACTTATTTATCTGTGAAAAATGCAGAAATTGATTATAAATCAGGTTTTGACTTTTTCTATAATTGTGCTTTTCAAAGGAGATAATTAAATTTCTGCCTCTTTGGGAAAAGGTCACCATGTTGGGGCAACAAATATTCATATCTCTAGGGCATTTGCCCTTATTAGCCATGAATCACTGTTTCATAAGCTTGGAGCCTTGGCTAGAATCCATCTAGCCTAAAATACTTTGAAAATCTATGAATTAACTGAGATCCACTTTAGCAGTTCAACTTCATTACTAATTAACCTGTATATGCCCCTGTTTGTTTAGCTGTAATTCAGAAACTAACACTGTTGCTATTGTCTAGACATATATTAAATGTATGGTGCTACTTCTCCATTACTTTAGGAATTTGTTGCTATGCTGATCACTTGTTTTGCACACAAGTTAAGATCCTACACAGTCTAAAGAAGTTAGTGAAGAAGCCTTTGAAAGGCTGATGGCTGACTTAATCTTCATCTCCACTTTAATTGACTTACATCAAGGAAACAGTCCACATTTGGTTAGTGCTGGAGATCTTAGTCACCAGTTAGCTGACATAATACAAGGCGCTTTGTGGAGAAGTAAACAGACCTACCAGAAGACAACACAAGGGGTTTTTTTTAACATTTTATGAAATTATTTCATATGATCTGAATTCATAATTAAGGTTTCTATTCAGATTTTTCAACTGTTTTTAAGCTTTTGGCATGGCAGAGCTGATCAGAACTGGTTTTTATTCCACCTGTAGTTTCAGAATGAAATATCGTGTCTGATATCTATGTTGTTGTCACTTGAGCTAGATCCACAAAACCTCTGCAGGCCTTTTGATATCCACTGTAATGGAGCTTGAGCTGGTCTTTAAGATACTCCTCAGTCTTCATCCTTCCTGTTGGAACAGTGTGGACCAGAAAGGAAGGCATGTAAACGCACTTACCATTCCTTGTTAAAAGAAAGTTTGCCTCAGAAGTCTGCCTAGGTTCTTCCTGAAATAACAGTAAAGGTTTAAGCATTTTAAATTTAAGTATGCATCGTAGCAGGAACAGTTGCAGAAAGTTGCTGTTTCGGGTTTTTTTCCTAGGTAAGCACTCTAACAGCAAACCTATATGGTCATGTTTCTGATCACCCTCTCTTTCTGGTCTACTGAATATGGAATGGAAACATTATATTTAATATTAAAGTGAAACAAACACAATAGAAGGGCATGAGAGCATCTGTAGTATCTGTAGTTTGTAGTATACTGATTCAAACCTTCACCTGGAAGGTGAGAGAAGTGGGTTCATAGCCCTTTAGAGAAAGGAATTGAAGCTGGGAGCATTAAACTTACATATGTGAGAGTTGTTTTATGCAGGATTTCTTTATTAAATGTGACGGAAACACATAGTTCATATAAAGGATTGCAAATTTTGGTAGTAAGGAATGAAACAGTGTGAGTGTGCCTAGCCATGCAAGGAAAGATGTTAGCAATACATTAAATTACAACTCCAGCACAGGCATATTCTTTGTCTTCTTTTATTTGCCATTGATCTTCAGACCACATAAAACAAAAGCTTTCTCACAGTAATTTAATATTTTTTCAAGTTATCCCAAAAAGCTGACAAAATATATTGAGACTCTGATAATAGCTAAGTGTGACTTTATCCGAACACTTTAAATTATCTTAATGTATTACATTAACTCCACCATAGGAGTTGCCTAAAATAATGTAGGTCTATTTGGGGGAGCAGAGGAAATAGTGAACTATACTTAGGAGAAAAGTTTTTATACGTAATTTCATAGAAATGAGCCTTGCATTAACTGGTTTAGAACAGACCAACAGAAAAGCAAGAGTTGGTGCAAACCAACTGATTTCTGGAGACTGATGTCCTCTATGGAAAAGTGTCAAGAACCAATTGCTTCAAAGAATGGGGCAAGAAAATCTACAATAAGAAGCTGCATAGGAAAAGGTCTGGTCATGTCTTCTAGCCATACCAATAATTTAACTATTTCAATACAATTTCATTTCCACTGGCTGCCCCTTCTCTATGTCTGAGGAGAAAAGGTGAAAATAAACACTTGATGTATACTCTGTACCATTTACTATTTTGTTTGTTTTTATTATTTCTCCTATAATTTGTCTCTACTCAAAGATTAATGCTCTCCAGCTATCTGTCCCAAGAGGAAAATAGAAATGGATTTTTCAATTTAAAGAAGCAAACAAAACCAAACCTTCCTCTGTGAAGACAGCATTGAAAGTATACATAACTGATACCCAGTAAATGTTAAAAAATTATCTCAGCCACACTTCTGCGACTGGAAAGCCTTCAGTATACACAATCATACACACACACACACAGACACACACACACAGACACACACATATATATATTTACATACTTTAAAAGACATTTGGGGGGAGTTATTTGGAATATATCCTGAAGATTCTTTATAATCCCATCAAAACTTTTTATATTTGAATACTGCATTGTAAAGTTTGATAGAATGGTAGAATTTTTCATAACGGAAGAAATTCTTCCTCTACAACTGCATAAGGTAGGATCAGAAAAAAGTCTTTATCTTTTAAGACATTCCTAGTAATGCTTAATTGTCTTTCAGTGGTGCTAATTTAATGTTTATTTTGCTTTTATATACAACTGCATGATGCTTTCATTCGAAGGTGTAGTTACTCACTGAACTTGGTGTCACTAGGCATTTCTCTCACATTCACTCATGATTGAACTTTCTATTAAACTGCTGGGAAAGAGAAGAATTTGCCAAAGTTTTTTTGGTGGATTTAAGGAAATGAAGAAAGAAAAGACAATTGCCTGCCACAGTCTGAAAGGGCTCTTTTCATATATTCCCATGGGCTTCATATCTGTGTAGACCAAGGCAGACTCAGAAAAGTGTTGTATTGTAGGTTAATGATCTGTTAAAAAAAAAGAATAAACATCAACAGTCATAAATCCAAAGATATTTTTTCTACTATTTGAGTGTTACTTCCTTATTTGAAGCAGGCTACAGTATTCTGGCATTTATGTGCTGGAAACAATTTTATTACAGTAATATTTTTACACCCACGTATTTTCATAATCTTTTATTTTAAAGATTTAAATGTATATTTTAGGCTTGACTTATAATTTCCTCTGCCCTTAACCCTATTCCTATCAACATGAGACATGTTAAATGACTTCATAGGGTAAAAGCCATAATTATCCATTTTGACTTTTCAAGTAACCCTCTGACTGGTAGCTTGAAGAAATTATGGAATCTAGGCTATTTTTTCAAACCCATGTCTGCTTTTTGGATTATCCTTCAGGACTCCATTTTGCTAAAGAAACCAATGTTCTTTTAATGATTTTTCTGCAATACCTCCAGGGAAAAGAAATGGCTTTTTCATGTCTGAGCATTCAAAGTAGCAGTTCCTTGTCCTATTGCCCTTACCGTGGGACAGGGCTTTGACACTGCCTGTCAAAGTAGCATTGTCTATGGTATCTGAAATGGCAGTGTAAAAGCTGACAGATTTTTGATCCTGTTGGCTATGGGCATTTGTATTATCTTGTGGGGGTGTATATTTTTTCAGTGTAATCTTCATATTAATGGAGTGAGATAGCTTATGAATGCCAGCTCTGTACTCATTGCTGCACAGATTTTTTCCCTTTGTGCACCAATAATATTCCTGTGACAGGAGCAGAAACTGGTTACATGAGAAAATAATTGGAAAGTATTTATGATTTTGTTGGTATTTAGGGCAGTAAGTCCTCTTATTCATAGGATGCAACAATATTAGGCATGCAGCTGTAAGTGTTCATATTCCTGCCATCTTATAACATGCTAACAATCCAACGATTTTTGTGTTCTGCATAATTCCATCATTTGTCTTGCATATGGCACAGGGCTGAAGCCACACAAAAGCTTAGGCACTGAAATGTTCAACAACATGGCCTCACTGCTGAGTGGTGGTGTTAATATAGGAGAATTCACTGTTCTGTTTTCTCTTCCTAGGCTGCCTGTGCAGTCCTGAAACATGCATGCGACAAATCAAGCATCAAAGGATGTGACTCACATCAGATAACCTAATAAGTTTGCAAAATGGAAGTGAAGCAAGGAAGATTATGTTCTGTACTTGCTCCTTCTCTGGGGTTTTGAAGCTTCATTGCAGGACTGGGACTCTGCTTTGTGATCCATCTGCTGGAAGTAGGTATCTAAATCCAGTCCTTCCTGATAAAACACAGAGGAAAAGATGGTTTTCCCTGTCAGTCTAACAACGAAAGAATTCATTCTGAATGCAGATAATACAGGAAGACATATTTTACCACTTTCAAATTTGTGTCTAACCTATTGGGCCATAAAGCATTCTTTGAAGTGTTTGCTACTCTGTTTTAGTACACATTGGAATACGAGGCTTGGCTACTTCTTCACCCTTACACTACACTTTTATAATGATCTCTTTTTGTGTACTGTGAAAATTCAATTATTTCATGCACCCTAAAACAATTTCAGTAGGAGAGCTACCTCATATACAATGTCCTGAACCAGTCTACCTCAGAAAACAGGGCCTGTAAAAAATTTGACAGCTGTGTTGCTTGAGGTTGCCCACCATGTTCAGGAGGAAGTCCTGTGACTTGCTGCTTGGTGTATGTTATCCATGTTTTTTTTTCTGTTTTTTTTCTTCTTAGCTTTCAAAGACAAGGCATGGGAACTGATTTTTATGTAGACTAAAATGGTGGGTGAATATACTATGCTTGTAGCAAGCCAAGGAAGCTCTGCTATTATTTAGATGTGTTGCCTCAACATTATCTATCCAAGGGTGAGAGACCATCTTTTGATACGGATGCAGTCAAGGTAATCATGGTAAAGATTATTACTCCTAAACTCTATGATGAGAGAAGTACTTGAGTGGGGTGATAATATGTAGGTTGCCAAGAACATAACTGAAAAGGAGGAGTGATTGCTTGGATTTTCACCTCCTCTTGCAACCCCGGCAGGAGAGATGTTAAACCCAGTAGGTTCATGGCAAGAACCTGCCATGGTGTGCCCTGGCTGGAATACTGTAATAACGGCACACTGACACTTCTGTGCCACAGAGTCCTCCAGCCTTAAGTAAAATGCGTGGCAATGAGGAACAGAGGCAAAATGACTTTTTTCAGTCCAACTGGATGGCCCATCAGTTCCAATTTTTGTCTACTCACTTCCCTCTATTTTCTACACTGAAAGTGTAGAAAACATATTAAAATAGTAGGAAGGTATTCAAATATTGGCATGGAGAATACTTAATCCAAATGTCCTAGATCATGGATAAATGCTCTGTTGCTATACTGTTGGGCAAAAGTTTACAGACAAAGACACTAGTTCTTTTATAACATCTGGTTCTGAATGTAGAATTGTTTTACTGAATTGGTCTCTGCAAGAGATACAGGCAGAGAAATTCTATCTCTCACTGATGAATACTTTAAAATTTGGATGATCTATTAAGCCAAAGTTTATGGATATGCAAGATATCTTTAGAGGAGAGGACAGTAAGTTGCGGCCCATTTGAAAGACAGAGTGTTTGAAAGGCAATTCCAGCATTCACTGCTACACATTACCAAACATTGTTCTGGGATGCAAGCCAGAAGTTTTGCTCTTAGTCACTTTTGGACAGACAATAGTTCAGGAATTTGCATTAGGAATTTTCAGAATCCCAGCTTTAAACTTGGTCAGTTTTTCTGGGGTTTTGCCCCCAAAACACTACTGTGGATGTAGACTTTAGTGAACAATAGTAGTGAACAATAGTCCCACTGAATCAAGAGATGTGAGTCTGTATTTAGAGGAATAATTTCTTGGCTTTGTTATCACATTCTGCGTATCAGGAAAGCCAAATCAATGTCTCTAAATTGATTTGTCACAGACCAAGGAACAGAATAAAAGTCAAAATATGCTACTTCAGACCCATTCCTCTTTTGTACATTCCTGAGACATTTTAATTAATATTCTTAAACAATTAAAGATAAATAAGATAAATAATGTATTTTAAAACTAAATAAGTATATGAAGCATGAGAATTTCCAACTTCATACATTAAAAGTAAGCAGACGACTTACTGTAGTGTGTTATTTTTGTTATTTACAGAATAGCTAGCTTGTACTACAGTTTCCCTTCATCTCCAGAATTTATCTTCCAAGATTATGTATAGGCTCTGTCTTAGTTGTAATATTTTAATTCATCACCACATATTTAGCAAACTCCTTCTTTTATCACTTGATGACAGAAGGGATTTTTTTTCTCTGACATTTATTGCTTTTTAAACTGTATTTCTGGTTGGGTGCCAGTTTCTTCACAAAATATTGTAAATAAATGTAAGTACTACAGATTTGGATTTATGAAGCATAATGGCTGGATGCTCTAGCTGTGAAGAGATGCTTTATCATATTGTCCACCATTATACGTGGAAACTTTAAGACTTGCTTTTCTGCTTTATTTTACTACAGTCCTTAAAGGTTTTAGAACAAGTTGCTTTGAGACTTGAACACAATTATAGTAACCACTCTGACATACACACAATGTGAATAAAATGCTCTATTATACACAGGCATTTTCACACTAATACATTCTACACACATAAAATAAAGGCACCTTGAAATAAAACTCTTATCTCCCTCACCTCACTTATCTACTAATTACATATAAACTCACCCAGTACAAAAAAAAAAGATTCCTTTATGTAAATCATTAAGGAACATAAAAGAAAGGCTTGTTGTCTTTTTGCACGCTTATCTGTAAGACTCAGTAATGTTCCTATCTGTAAGAATATATACTCTCTCTATATATGTATATTCATATATAATTTATATATACAAATATATCTCCCTTCAGACTCTGAAGGATTAAAACACAGGCTGGGGAGCCGTTCCTGTATTCATGCTTTCTGAAATCAGATATTCTTTAGATGGAAGACACACATTTCTTTCTTCATGAACGCTGCTTCATGAGACCATGAAATCAATCCTGCCACCCTTTTGGCTAAATTTGGATTAGAAATGAAAAATTGCCTCTCCTCTACTATCCTTATTCTCTTTCAATCATTATTTCATAACCTGGATCATTTTTTTTTTTGTACTGCAGATTAAATATGGTAGTAACGAAGTTTGAAAACATGGTGGCTAGGCAAAACCATCACTCCTTTGTATCACATTCCATGCATTTTTTGCATAGTGATACATTATGTGGTTTACCTTGAAGAGAATTGAGCTTTAGACCTGAAAATAAAGCAAGCACCTGGGAAAAAAAAAGGTATTTATAATCAGTAGGAAATAAATTTCCACCTCAACATGTGTAGCATTCATTTCCCACTCATTATGTGGGGCTAGTTAATTTTTGAACTTGATGTGTTGCAATTGAAGATGAATCATATCAACCTGGGCTGTCATGGGTTCTGATGTAACCAGTGCAGGAATCTGGATTTCCCCCACTCCTCATCCGGGGAAGATGAAAGGACTGCTTGTGCTCCCTGCTATAGCAACAGGGGCTGACTTCACTTTTCATACAGTCAGAGGCCATGTGCCACACTTCAGAGATGATGTAGAAATACAGGCTTCTCAAGTTTATCTGTTTCCATTCTGGTTTTTTAAGGATTTCCCAGTGGATCCAAATGTTGCATAAGAATTCCAAGGAAAGAAATGACCCAGTTCAGAGAGATACCATCAGGGGACATTTCCCAAGTGCCTGTTTCATGGTGATGGGAAAGGAAGCAGATGTTTTCCATCAGCAACTAATGCTGAAGAGCTACTATTACTCCCTCCCTAACCACAAGCTCTAGACTATAATCATGTACTCCCTTCTTCTGCTTCTATAGCTGTAACAGCAGCATGTAATAATTTAAATTCTGTCTTGTTGACACAGCTTGCTTCAGCTGTACAGAAAGCAAGCTGTTTGCTTGCTAAATCTGTGGACACATCAGCACTTTGCTAAGTCTAAAAGGAGTTGCCACTTTCTTGATGGCAGTTGCAATTGCATGCTGTCATCTGAGCCTCCTGAAAATCTGTGACAACACACTGAAATAGCCACATGTAGCAAATTTCTGTCAATGTGGCACAATTATTTTACAGAAAGAATCACAGTTTTCCCCTGAAAAATTTCCTTGAATAACTGGTATAAAATAAATCTTTCTTTTCTTTTAGTTCATGCAGCTGATTTCAAAAACTGCTTGTGTTGACTAATTATGCCATTTTGGATATGCAGGGCAATTCTAGGAATTGCTGCAGTTAGGTCTTTGTCACTGATGGAGAATGATGTGTCATACACACCTGGCTTTGTAAAGAGTAAGAATAACAGCTATTCTGATGTAATGTGTTGTAGACTAATTGAGTAAATATGAGGCACAATGAATAAAGTACAGGCATGTGTGCAAGAATTTCTCAGAGAGAATACTAAAGACCAAAAGGAGGGAAAATTAAAAATGAAATAGTTAAATGGCGTAAGTATAATAAAAGGGGAATAACTGCTAACCTTTTGAACCAGGAAAGGTCAGCTGAGGGACTAAACAATTTGTTTAAAAAATATAAACATGGTCAAGATGTCTATTCTGTGAGAATAAGCACCTTAATATTGTTTAGCCAATGTGTGCAATATAATAGCCATTATAACTTTTGTATTTGAGTGCGCAGCTGTTGATGTACCAAACTGGAAAGCAAAACCATTGACTCCTCTCCCTTTGCAATCTCATAGAGACCTGCTATTTATAGAATCATAGATCATCAAAGATCATCTGGTTCAGTCTTTCATGGGAAAGGGAGCCTACCTAAGATTAACTAAAACCCTGTCCAATCATTTCTTAAAAATCTCTGGTGATGGGTAGTCTACCACATCCCTAGAGAGGTTGCGCTGGTGACTGATCATTCTCACTGTAAAAAATGTCTTTCCTATATCAAGATGATTACTTATTTAAGATGTCTGAAGTCTTCTACAGTAGAAAGCTTTTTTTTTTTTGGTAGCAAAAGGTGGATGCAGCCGTCCTCTAGGATCTACTTAAGGTCAATGAGCCAAAATTGACCCTAATGCATAGGAATCCTTGTCCACAGTGTGGGCAAGCCAAGGCAATGCTGAGCAATTTCATTCCTTCCATAGTAAGAGTTCTGAAAATGCTGAACTCAGTAGGAAGGTCATTTAAGCTACAAAGAATGTGAAACTGAGGAATGCCACGGGACGGTAAACTCTAAAAAAAGATGAAAGATTCAGTTTGCTGCAACTGCATTATATGTCTTGGATACCAATGGTAAAGAACAAAGAAGGATGATTAGTAATTGACATATTTAGTAAAAATCTAAAACCTGCAAGTCATGAAATGATGGAAAAAAGGATGAGACGAAAGGAAAGACAGGAGGGGAAGTTTTGCTATAGACAAAAGAAAAAGAATACGTAGATGCTCTCTGAGGCGATACAGACAGGGTGAAGAGGGTTATGCTGCCAACTTCCTACATTAGTTTTAGAGGTCAGTTCTCAAAGGTAAGAGTCAGGTGTGGAAGACTTTTTCCCTCCCAAGACATACTGTCAAGAAATCTTAGGAGAGAGTAAGGAAAGGTGATTGATGTCTGGGTTTAGGGGTTTTTTAATGTGTATTTTCATTTAGGTTTTTTTTCACTATTTTTATTTTTGCTACATTTTTTCTCCTAAATTTAACCATTTCCTTTTCCAGAATAAATCTTCTTTCTTAATTTCTAAGTTTCAACTCTAGCCATGGGTGACAGATCTATAATGTTCTTTTTCTTGGGGGTAACATTCAACTGAAGTGGTGTTTTGCAGGAAATCCTTACAAGAGTAAGCTTCCTTTGAAACAATGAAAGTTTGAGGACCTACAGGATCAAATGCCAGGATTCAGGATAAATTCTTCCCAGGCAGGAACAACCAAGTATCTTCCTTTAAAAAGATAGGAAAGAGGAGGCAGCCTCTCTGCTGAATATTCCCAAATTGCTACAGCTGACCAGTGCAAATTTCTTTAGGTGGAGAAGATATGACAAGTGACAAGCTAGAGTGGAATGTTGCTTTGTTATTCTGATTTTTCACTGACAAACGCAAATCAGCAGTATGTGTGAAAGGAACTTCAGACTCTATGAAACAGGAGGGAGCTCAGGATATGATGTATAGACGTTTTTTCTTGTTTCATGGGGCTGCTGGGATATGAACATGCCATTTTGGGGCAAGCTAATTGCCTGTTCAGCAACTAAAAGCAAGATACCTTTGTTCTGTGAGTTACAATTCCCTGAAGTACACTGCAGTAGCAAAGCAGTAATTACAATGCAGCTTGCCTTAAAAGAGCACCATTATAAATTTCATGAAGAAAAGGAAAACTTGGGCACTGCTGTTCACTGGTTAAAGATTTAAAACATCTTGAGCACGATCATGTAAGTTTTATGAATATAAATTTGCGTTAATACATACTTCTTATCTTAAAACTATTCTTGAAGCTTACTGTTTTCAGACTGCGACCAGACCAGGTTATAGGGTATTTTGTGTTGCTGGAAGCAGCCCAATAATCTAAAACACATTTTTAATTATCTTCTTTCTTTTTTCTTTTTTTTTTTTTTCAGTCTCCAGCGAAGAGATATTTTCTCACCATAATGGAATGATTTCTGGATGAGGTGGCCGTATAAATTAAAGCAGAGTCCTTGCCTGAAGTGAAGCACAATGAATGTTCAGAAAAGGATGGTGAAAAACGGAAGTGTGAGCAGACAGAGGAAGCCAAGCAGCAAATACCAAAGAATATGGGTTTAATACATTTCTGATATCCAAAACAGAGTGAGAGTGAGCATGATTGCAGCATTCTGGAAATCATAAACACCTTAGAGAGTTAAGACTACCTCATAAATGGGAATAGGTCATTTCTTGGGGATTATTTATAAATCGGGCTTTACTTAGAAGGTCAAGGAAAGATGAATATATGTTTTAATAAATACTTCATTATTACAGAATCCAAACATTAATAAGCTGTTAATAATCACTTTTTGACAACTAAAAGCATGTTAGAGTTATTTATTAACCTCTAGTTATTTATTAACCATTGACAAATGGAACCTTTTCTAGTCACTATAAAATTCCAGAAGGAAACTGGAAAGAAACAAGATATGCATTGGGATTTTGACAGAAATCAGTAAGGGAAGGTAATTTGCACAAAAATTATGCTGTGTTGCATTATAGGTTCCATACTCTGTTCTAATAACTATGTAATTTTCTCATGTCTCCATGGCACATATTTTGTGATTTTTTCATTTAAAAAGCCAACGCAAACTCAATAATCTTTAGCCACATAATACATTATTAGGAGAATAATAGGGATAAAGGACCAAGTTTAATAAATGCTGCAAAGCATACTACTGTTCCTGAATGTTTGTACTGGATTTCATATGATGTATGAGAAGCAGACATGTCCTGTGGAGGCTAGTTTACATTTTTTTATGAAAGGTTACAATACTCTGGACCTATAGTTTATTTAGTTTTGCACTAGTGATATAAATATTTATTAAGGATTTGAATCATTACATTTTGTGCAACTCTTACACTCCAAATCTGTGTGATTCGCAATATACTGGAAACAGAAAGAATATCTCTGAATCACACCTGTCTGTGAAGACAAAATCTGTCAGCTCTTTCACTTCTATCTCTGCACCTTGCAGCAGGCAAGGAAAAAAAACCAAACAAACAATCAAACAAAAAAAAACCCAGAAAGCAAGCTGGCTGCTACACAGAGACTAATTAACTGGGAAAATGTTGCCTTATTAAGAAGTGCTTGGCTGGGATGGCTAGGCAAATGCAGAATTTGAAAGTCAACAGGTTATTAGTTTTTAGGTCACCTAGCCTCTGATTTGGAAAAAATCTGTCTCAATTTTCTTTGTTTTGTTTTGTTTATTTGGTTTTTGGGGAGTTGTTTGGTTTTTTGGAGTTTGTTTGCTTGCTTTTGTAAAGCATCCATTGAAGAGTAGTTTTAGGGGAAAAAAAAAGAATGTACATCAGATCAGTAGTGTGATATATTCAGGTTATATATCCAGTATCAAGATACTGTATATAAAGTTTGAATGTCTTATATTGACTAAGATTTTATTTCAAGAGATGTCAATGACAACAGAACATATCCTAGTGAATAGGCCATTTTTGAAACAGACCTGCTGTCTGCCAGAATTAAGGAGTGCTAGATTCAGTAAAGAGTGACAATGTTTCAGTATTCCATGGACAATCAGAAGTCACTGAGACTAGGAAAGGTTTCTTGATCCCAACAATATTACAGGATTTTTGCTTCCATTTTTGCTAATGACCTTTAATGTAGACCTTGCTAAGCTTATGAGAGGCACTCAAAGACTTCATGGTTTGTGCATAGAGCAATGCACGTATTTCCAGTGTGACATTTCAGTTAGGTAAACTGGCAGCTTTAGACTTGTGATGGCTTTTGGTTGTTTGCTTTCTAAATGGCTGTCTTGAATTCGTTCCTGCACAGTGGCATGATTGCAAAATACATTAATGAAAATATGGATAGCAGATAACTTGGTGATAAGTGCAGATGAGTTTGAATTCCTGTATGCTAGACAGATGTAAATCATGGTCTTCCGCTTCCTACTGCATCCACCTTTTAAACAGGTGTGTCTGCCATCTCATTTTGTGATGACCCTGTCATACTCTAAAAAGAGTCTCATGAGTCTCTAAATAAAAAACTGCAGCTATTGTGGAGTTCAACTGGTCTCAAGGTTATGCAGTGTTAATCACTTTTGTGGTTCTTAAATCTGTTTTCAAATTTGGCCACAGTAGTCTTTCCACTCACTTTTGTGGCACTTGATTGATTTTGTTATTAACATTACAAGTCATGGGATCAGACAGCAGTATGTTGAACACACATATATCAACAAAAGTCTACTGAAATGTATATTGATTTGCATCAGTATTTTTAGTCTAGAAAAGTGTTTCAATTTTTGGGTTAAAATGTCGATGTGTACAGCAGATAAATATATTACTAACAAATATTTATATAAATGCAATATATTAAAATATATATTTATTTATCTTTCTGATAAATGACATCTGCATATAGATCTGCACTGTTACCTTATGCCTCAAGATAAAACCTGTAATGCCAGCTTTTCCTGAGTACAAGAAAATCCATCTTGAAACTTTAATTAAAGAATAATCTATCAATGACAAATTACCAGAGGGTAGATATGTCACTCACAATGTTGGCACTTCATTTCAAAGAACACAACTGAAATCACAGGAGACTAGCAGATCTGGGTATTTGTTTGCACTTAACAGACAAGGAGAACATAACTGATATGAAGCAATTTCTAGATGGTTTCTATATTAAGAAATTAGTTCGAAATTTCTTCACTCTGGAAGAAAAAACAGGCACTACAGAAAATCTGCATCTTTTGGAAAATCTGTAAAAATTCTACTAAAACTTTAAAACTCCTTGTGTTTTCTAAATTGTGGTTAGGTTCATGAAGTCCCAATGCTGAGCAGCTTTTTATTTGGCTTCATGGAGAAGGGACATCCATGAGAATATGAGAAATAAGAGCTTTTTTTCTTTCAGTTCTGTAGTTCAAATAAATTAATTTGTACAGTGGTAATTGATCAGCTACATGTGCATGGAGCCATTTACAGAATAGTGGCTCTATGTAGAGTTCCTACATAGCTTATAGGCTGAAAATTGTCTATTTTGTAACAGAAAATGCAGTGGCAATTATTATTCAACTATTTGTTGCAATATTTTTCACTTAGCTGATTAGCAGAAGTTCTTTAAAAAAATTAAGTGATTATAATTGTTCAATTTCCCATGAAACTGGGATTTGATGTCCATAACACATTATTATCCAGCCAATATCAAGACAGATTTCAAATTGGAAGCACTGGCTACCATTAGAAGGCAAAACTATTTTCTCTTGCCTTTACTGAAGCATATGACCTCAGCCTGAATAACCTTACTGTTAGCTCCTCCTGCTTAAGAAAAAAAAAAACATTAGCAAAGCAATGATTACCAGTTCTTTATTCCTACTCCATAGAGCATAGTTTACCTTTATCTCATCCAGGAGAACTTTGTAAATCAGATGGAACAAAAAAATAAATTAGAATCATATAAAATTTTCATTTAATCTGAAAGTAATTCGCTAGCAGGACAGAAACCTAGTATCCTGACCTATGTACAGTTCCCTGATCATCTGATGCAGAACAGATACACATACTTTAGCTATAATAGTGTATGTTTTCTGGTAATTGTTATTTATTTTTAACTTTTGGTTGGGTTTATTGGCTTCTCTTTTCGATTGCCAGCTACCAACATTTTGCTTATTTTTGACCCCTGAAACATGTTCAGCATGTTCTAACCTTAAAATGATGTTAAGACTCAAAAAAGACCCTTAGAGATTCACATCTAAAGGTCACAGTTATAATTCTGTATATAGACTCAATTGGACTGCATTTCTTTTAGGAACTACTTTGAACTCTTAACCCCAAGGGAACTGGTCTCTATCACATCCTTTGGCATGAATGCAGTTGTATTATGTTTCTCTCTAACTATGCATGTTTTCTATATGAAAAGGGTATTGTAATAAAAATCTGAAACATAAGAAATCTAATGAATTTAACTGTCTTAATCACCGGCAGTGCTAAGCAGGTTGTTGATTAGACTATTATTGACCAATACATCTCAGTCAAGGAACTGGCTGTTAGCCTACGCACTAGTTCTGGTTGCACAACTTGTCCACCAGTTTAGCCTCAAGCCCATGGTCAACTGTATGCTGTGCCCTATCTGTTAAGATAATTCACAACATATTTGTAAAATTCATGGGATCAAAAGCAGTACGAAAGTGCAATAGTGGAGGCTGAACAGAATTAATTGTATTCTCTTCCTTGTAAGACCTCCCTTCTTAGGTGTTTTATCATATATTTTTGTACTTTCTATACTGCTTTAACTAGATGATAGATAAATTTATTATTTTATTCCAATAGAGGTTACTTCTTTCAGCAGAGGAAAGGTGTAACATTGATGTCATTCTGGATTTATTCAATCAATTCAATCTTATACCCTCTTCATAACATTAATCTGAGTACCCTTCCTTGCAGTTTTGAACATTATAATCCTTGGCTTTCAATACAGAGGACAATTAACACCTTGCAAAAAATACCATATTGCAGACAACTGAGAGCAAAACAGCTCAGCTTTCTGAACCTTTCTATGACTGGAAATGGGGTGATTTATTTGTAAGGGTTTACATTCTTGTCTTTTTGAACTGTCCTTTTTTTCTTTTTTTATGGAATACACTGACTAGAGAGAAATACATGAGTCCTTCTAAATATATGAGACTAATATATGAGACTCAGTGTTTACGGAAAAGAGTCAAACCTTAGTAACTCTCAATGAACTTTTAGTCTTCTTGGATAATCTTTTCATAGAATAGAATCGTTATGGTTGGAAAAGACCTTTAAGATCATCAAGTCCAACCTTTATCTAACCCTACCATGCCCACCTCTAAACCATGCCCTTTTTATTTACTATTTTTTAATTTTTATTTACTATTTATTATTTTTATTTACTAAGTCCTCTTAAATGATTAGTTTCAGTGTGATAGTTACTTTTTAATTAAACTATATTAATAATATCCTCTTTCTGTTACACACAACATTATAAAAGGTGTTCAATGACAATCTGATAGCTAATTAATGAATTAATTAATTCCCTGGCTTTTCAATGATTGCATTTTTCCATTGCATGATGAACATACATAATAGATGATCATTCTAGCAGGTTGTACGACTATTAACAGCAAGCTTTGCTATGCTCACTGGCTTTCTACTACTAAAAATTCTATTTTAACTATAAATAATATTTTCAACACATATATCGGGATGAATCAAATTGGAATTTTGCACAAAAATAAAAACCTCAGACCAGTTATGAAATAACATCTAGTATAACCATTAAGCAGGAATTGAGCTGGTAACAATATGGTTCCATTATTAGAAATATCTGAACAGGATAGAATTACTTTTATTAAGGAATATAGAAACACTTTGTATGCGTAAATCAAAACAAAACAGGCAGAAGATATTAGTTGTCCTTCATTATGCACAAATGGCAGGCTACTCTTTTCAGTTAATAGTGCTTGTATAGGTTATTACGAGTGACAGTATCAGATCTGGTTACTCTTTCTTAACAAAATAGAATGCATAATGATGTTACTTATTTCTTGGAATCCAGATCAGAGTTGCAGGCTTAGTGGTTTTCATATATTTTTTGTTTTGTGGGAAACAATTTTTAAGTTCACCTATGCTTTCAGAGATGTTCGTTCATTTAAAAAGGTGGGGTGAGAAGGAAAGGGGGAAAAAAGCCACGGAAATGCTATATTGATTTTAGTGGCACACACTGTCCATCATAAACAGCTAGCATACAGATGCACATCTCACAACACTTGGTTACTTCTATATATAGGAGACCTTTGACTCAGATCCTAGGCTGGTAAGCTTTCTATAGTGAAATGTCTATCTTGAACCTGGCAGAGGCAACAGCAGTAAGACTGGCTTATGGAGTTGTCTCTGTGCAGCACAAACACACCTTTTACTTGAAAACAGAGGTTTTAATACTCTGGGGGCAAAGCTGTGTTTTTCTCTGTATGTATGAACTGTTTGGTTTTTTTTTTTTCCCTGAGAGCTGTCTCCAAAGGGAATAATTTCAAACAGGTTATAGAAAAACATTAAGTCTTGAGTCTGTCTGAATCCTTCAGGTGGGCAACTCCACATTTGCCTGATAATGTGAACACTTTTGTAGGTCTCATGTCTATCCATCTGCACAATCCTTGAAGAGCACATATCTCATGGAAGTGTGAGCTACTCCTTAGTCATCTGCTCAGTTTCCTTTTGTTTATTTTCTGTAATAATGGGACAGAATCAATATAAAATGTGTAGCTGGAATGTTTGAGCACCTGAGCAGAAGGTACTTCCTGGCTTTCTTCCTGTGTTGACCTTCAACAATTCATTTTTACCTCTAAGATGTTCTGCCACCAATTTCAGTTATTTATGGCCTGATTTTAAAGCATACTGATGATTTGCTTTTCCCTTTAGCTTCTGTGAGACCTTAAAGAGTTTTGAAAATTCAAACTCTACATAGCCTAAGCTGGGCAGACAGGATTAATGCATGGGCAGTTTTTCATTGTTTTGGAGGTTTTTTTGCCCTGTTTTGGTTTGATTTGTTTGTTATTGCTTTTTTTTCCCCACAACCAATTTGCTCAAAGTTACAGAGGGATATGATGCTAGAGACAGTTGGTATTCAAACATCATCTTAAGAAAGATGTCACAGTTTAAGATCCAGACATCTGGTCATCATTAACCACCACTGTTCACACATGATATTTTACTTAGACTGAACCAGGAGACAGACAGTAATTTATAACCTGTAGTCAGTGGGGAAAAATCTGGTAAAATGTACAAGTGATCATGAATGGATGTCTCT
>NW_010206483.1:43544-48608 GCF_000695765.1 Mesitornis unicolor | reverse complement strand
CAGCAGTGGAGTAAGATCAGTGGGGAGATGGATTGAAGAAAGGAAATCACACCTTGCTGGTTTTCCTGGCTTAAAATAAGGAGGCTCCACCTAAGCTTGTCAGATGAGAAGTGGTGTTAAGGTATCTTTTCCACAGAATCTCACATTGTATGTAAAGAAATTTTGTGATATAAATGTTAAGCTTCTTTGTGGTTTTGCTTGCCATTATTTTTAGGTCTGTCTCTACAGCATTTTCTGGGAGAGGGTGGAAATTAAGCATTACTTCATTCAATTTCAGTTCTCATTGTGAAATACTAGATTAATAGCTGTCAAGCAGTCAAGTATCATAAGAGTTTGTCTGTGTACTTCCTGAATTTTGCCAAAGATTAAAAAGTCATCACTACCATTTGGGACATTAGGTATATACTGAATTACTCTGTAGTTTATACTTTGAAAAGTTTCAGCAGCTGAGTATATTTCCAGCATTCATCTCTTGTACTCAGCATTTTAAATCTTGATGAATTTTCCTCCTGGACTTACGTTAATAACTCAGGAAAGACCACTAATTTAGCAGACTTCCACTTCAGATATTCTATTTTAAGCTTTAGTTCCTTGTATCCATGCCTTTATAGTTTTTTTCCTAGTCTTTAAGAGCTTTCTGAATTTTTACAAAGTTCAAGAAAGTCTACGATACTGCTGCATACATGGGCAGAAGGATTAAACAGTGCAAGTGATCAAGTAAACTTGTGAGATCACAGATTTATTTTTTTTAAGATGACATTAAAATTAAAGTGTTTCACAATTCTGGGAAGGTTTGGGAAGGTTTGGGAAGAGAAGGTTTGGGAAGGAAAGGTTTGGAAAGGGAAAGTTTGAGAAGGGAAGGTTTGGGAAGGTTTGGGAAGGGAAGGTTTGGGAAGGGAAGGTTTGGGAAGGTTTGGGAAGGTTTGGGAAGGTTTGGGAAGGGAAGGTTTGGGAAGGGAAGGTTTGGGAAGGTTTGGGAAGGTTTGGGAAGGTTTGGGAAGGTTTGGGAAGGGAAGGGAAGGGAAGGGAAGGGAAGGGAAGGGAAGGGAAGGGAAGAGAAGGGAAGGTTTGGGAAGGTTTGGGAAGGTTTGGGAAGGGAAGGGAAGGGAAGGGAAGGGAAGGGAAGGGAAGGGAAGGGAAGGGAAGCAGGAGACTACTGTTATGTTTTAGTATAAAGAAAACTGTGGAAGCCTAATGAGAGGAGGTAGAGGTGGGGTGAGGGGGAAAACAAATAAAGGTTTTTTTTTGTTTTCAGTTCTGAATGCCAGTGCAAGATTTCTCCACAAAGTTGTTCTCTACTTAACCCATCTTTTTGCTTCTGTGCATATCTGATCACCTATAGTTTATCAGCTGTGCGAAATGGCAGGAGGTAGCATCTTTGTATAGAGTTTTTTGCTTTGCTTCCTTTCTGGACAAACAGTTCATGGGTTTCATTAGTTCAGCTAAGCAGTGAATAAAGCCTTCAAAATTTGTCCCTATATCCGTTACAGATAGAAAAGACTCAAATACCTCAGTTTTCATCAGTGTACCTATTTCAATGTCTTTGTTCATAAACTTTGTCCCAGTTTCATTAATACCTAGACTTTTTGGGAAAAACATGCTTGCGCTTACTCATACTCTCCACATGGACAAAATGGCCATTTAAATCAATGAGCCAAGTAATGTCTTTCTCACCCGGTTCCTTGGGATGCACTAAAAAGCAATGTTGCAGAATTCCAGGTTTCTCCCTTACCCCACAAGGTAACCATGTTCACTGTCCAGCCACATCACTGTAATTTTAAACTACACTGACTTTTGTTTCAATTCTCTGTGTTTTCTCTGTTAGACTGACAGGTGGAAAAAATCTCATTGAGCTTGTGGGCATACAAGCTGTCCTTCAGTCATGATAAACATAAGAAGTAATTGTCTTTTCAATGTGTATTTATGTGTGCACAGACATAGCAGAAGAACAGCAGACGCAGACAGCCGCAAACAGTCAGAGGGTCACTTGCAGAATAAACCTAAGAAAAAAACCCCATTCCTGGATATTGTGCTAGCAAAAACCTCTGCAAAAAACAAACCAAACAAAAAAAAAAGTTCAACTGTTATGAGATTTCTGATGTGTTCAAGAAAGACTAAGTTTTAGTGCATTTTTGTAAAATGAGATTTGTTTAAAAAAAACCAACATGTTTAATTAATGTTGCCTTCTAACAGAAGCAGAAACAAGTAGAAAGACACCAAACACTGATGAACAGCTAATATAAAAAAAACCTGAAGGATATTAATATTACAGAATTTTTGTTTCTGTGCTACTGGCCACTTTCGATTTTCATATTGAGTTTTTGGTTCAGTCAATGTCAGATAAGTAGTGCATTTTTTGTCAAAGAAACCAATACATGTGATGACAAAAATGATGTTAAGGAGTCCAGCTCAAGAGTTAATATCATGAATTTTACTTTGAGCACAAGGATTGTACCCAAAGCAGAAGTGATTAATGTGAGCTATTCAAAATGGAAGTAAAAACTGATTAGAAAAAAAAAAGATTATGGAAGTGTGATTTATATAGAAATTAACAAGTAAGAACTCCAAAAAGCTTAGTGATATGCTAAAAAATAAAATATGTTTTCTTAGTTTTAGTTTTCATTTTGAAACAGTTTTCTTCTAACCTCCATGACTGTCAAAGCTCTTCATATGTCTTCATTCTGTACTTCCATTCTTCAGCCTAGCATGAATTTTTACAAAATTAATCTTCAGCATAAAGAACTTGCAAAAGCACTTTTTTCCAAGCAGAAGGGAAATATGGGCAAGCTATGGTACTCTATCAGGAACTCTTAACTTTCAGCATCCTTAACATTGATTAGCTTTAAGGTGATTGAGATCAGTTAATGTCTCACTGTGACAAGATTCTTATTTTGTTCAGCTGATCATCAGAACTTCTATCTGCAGTGAGAACTCTAGGAATTGAATGGAATTCCATCTCATTCTCTGCAGGCTGCTGAACATAGCCTATGTAATTTTGAATTTAAACCTCTCTGGGATAGCCTCATGAAAAGAGGATGTTTCATTGTGTGTATAAGGGAGTAACAAAGCTCTTCCCTCCTTTCAGGTCAATTATGCCAATTGCGATTTTGACATTTTCAAATATATTTCTCCATTTACTCCAATTATACTAAGCATGATTGTTAAGATGATTGTCTTGGACTTTGAAAGACACAAAATGAACCAGCTCACTTGTAGATGTGTCAAAGTTAATTAATTTTTCTAAATTTAAAATGACCAGGGATGCATTCTGCTCTCTGTTTTGAATTAAAATCACTTTTTTTCACTGCTGTGTTATTCCTAGTTTGTATTGATTTTAGGTTCAAAGAGTATTAACTTCAATTCTAAATTTTCTTTTAACCTGTAGAGAACATGGAGGGATCACAAGCTCTGCTTAGAAATTTCCCCAAGGGGCTCATCCAAAGCTTAATGAAACATTCTCAGTGACTTTATTTCACTTGATGTCTTTGAAGAACCTTCTTTTTTATCCTTCAGATTCAATTTTTTGGGAATGCTTTTATGCAAATGAAAAATATCCCAAATTAAGAGTAGTCTTGCAGCTAGAATTATTTTAATTTTTACTAATGCCCAAAACCAAAAAACAACAGCAAAAAAAAAGAAAAATAGGTATTTAAAAGTAATATTCATAAAAAAAAAAAATCTGTGTGGTTTAGCCTTGGCTAAGAGCCAAAATCCCACCCAGCTGTTCATTTACTCCCCTTTCTCAGTGGAATAGGGAGAGATAATAGAAAGAACAAGAACAAGAAAGCTCCCATGTTGCTGTAAGGACAGGGAGACCATTTATCAATTACTTTTGTGGGCAAAACCAATTTAAACGGGAAAAACAAATATTTAATATTAATTTGGGTACTGGTAAAGAAAAAGACAAACATTAAAACAACGATTGTCCTCCTTTTCCCAGCATCATCTTCACTCCTTCTCTCCACACTCCACCACCTGAGCAATGCAGGGCATAGCAGGGGGTCACAGTCAGTACACAGCAGATTCTCTCTGCTGCTCCCTCCTTCTCATATCTTTTCTCTGCTCCAGCACAGACTCTCCATGGCAGCAGCTATGTGCTATGGCATGGGGTTCTCCATGGGCTGCAATGGATATCTGGTCTGGTGCCAGGTACTACCTTTTGATTCTCCTCCCCCACCTCCTCCTCCTCCTCCTCCTCCTCTAACCTTGACTCTCCTGTTTCTCCTTCTTTTTGTTCTCTCATCATGTCTCCATCTGGTACTTTCTGCCCCTTCTGACACATATTTACTTCAAGGTGCTGCCATTGCGTGGTGGGTCTGTGGGAGTCGGCTGGAACAGGCTGTGTCCAGCATGAGGCAGCCCCAGCATCTCCTCACAGAAGCCTCTCCCGACACCTGCACCCAATACAAATTCAAACAAAATACATCAAAGCTTATCTCTAGGCCAGTTCTTCAAAACTTGGCTCTTGGGGTTTTTTTTGCACCTTAAGTTAATTTCAGCCAATAAAATCCATAGCTGAGAGATATGGAGGAGCCATTACAGTCAGCCTTCTAGCTTGGAACAGGAGTGTGCTTTTTTGGAAGCAAATGTAGTGATCACCTCAATTTACCATGCTGTGGTTCACACTCTGGCACAGCCTCAGAGTACACAACCAGGTTCTCTGTGGCTCATGGCAACCTTAGGCACAGCACCAGAGTAGGGCTGAGCTGGTTTGAGCACCAGCATGCATGGGCAGGGCATGGGCATGAGCGTGGACACAGGCACGGGCACATCTGCCAGCACACAACTGCCTGCTGTGCTGCACGTCTCGCTAGTGCATGAACAGATGCACTCACAGAGTGACAAACACGCTGGTATTTGGTCCAGGGTCTGTCACATGCCTCAAAGAAGCATATGACCAGTGTGATAAGATGTCTGCTCGCTGGACTGCATGCAATGGGCTCAACAGCATCAATCTAAAACCTAGTGAGACAGAAGCCATGTGACCAAAAAAAGATTAAAAAATACAAGTAGGTTTGACACAGTAATTACCCCTATGATAGCTCTTTCTAGGTGAGACAAATT